>NW_015150627.1:985857-1054165 GCF_000732505.1 Cyprinodon variegatus | reverse complement strand
TTTGTTTAAAGTTTTTGTATCTCTTTCCTGATGTTTTTATATGTTCTTCTCTGTTTGATTAAAATCACTTGATCAATCCTTATCTATTATTCCACACTATAAAATAAGCAATAAAAATATTTATTATTAATGCCGATATAGTATCCGGTCAATATCGATCAATACTCGAAGCTGCATTATTGGTATCATGTTGGAAGTTGAAAAAGTTGTTCTTAATTGGCACTCTTGATGTTCTTTCCACCTGACTCCAAATTTTGCTTGTATCCTTTGGTATCCTTGTTATTATTTCCTTTTTTTTATTCATTTACTGCCAGTTTTTACTCAGACTTTTTTGTGTTACTTCATTTAAAAAAATCAACTTTTCTTGAAATTGGTGTATTTTCAAATAAATGTATTGATTGTTTTTGCAATGCATTCATCCATTTTCTTCCACTTTATTCGGGGCCGTGTCGAGGAGGTAGCAGTCTAGGCAGAGATGCCCAGACTTCCTGATCCACACACACCTCCTCCAGCTGGGGGGACCCTGAGGCGACACCGGGCTAGCTCAGAGACATAGTCCCTCCAGCCTGTCCTGGGCCTGTTTCTGGTTCATCCCTGTTTTCGCAATGATATGTCAAAATGTTCAGATAATTCAATAACATGTTTTGTATTTCTTACCCATTCATGTAACTGGATCAACCTTCCAATTGGCTTCGTTTGATGTTGTGCAACATTCATCCATTTTTTTCTAAGGTTTTCCTCGCAGCTCATCTCACTCATCAGTCATTCAGCAGCTTATCAAATAAAGCATGACAGCTCCAAGTAGAACACAAGATTATGTGGGTGTTAATCTAAGAGGCATTACTCTGGTTCCTCCACCTCCTGCCATTTAAGAGCTCAGATTTTCTTACATAACAGCGGGAGCAGCATTGAGTCTGGGAGGAAAACAGTTTTGTTGAAGGGTTTTTTTCTGCGCAAATTATTGAATCACCCAGTGGAGGGGAAAACGAGTCATAAAAGCAATCTGATTTCTGTATTTCAGGCCTGAAGTGCGTGTGCCCGCTGTGCGCCAACCACACCTGTGAGACGGCCGCAGATGGAGCCTGCTGGAACTCAGTGATGCTGATTGAAGGGAAGGAGGAGACAGTCAAATCCTGCCTCTCTCCCTCTGAGATGAAGGGTCAGGTTTTCTGCTACAGCTCCAGGAACGTCTCCAAGAGGAGCTGTTGCTTCACTGACTTCTGCAACAATGAGACTCTGCACTTGCACCGAGGTATAACCAGGGATTTGCTTCTTTAATCTGATGCTGGCTCTGGACCTGTTGGGTTTTAGGTCACTTTCACTTTTTTTAACCCTTTGTTACAATTTTTTTTTTCAAGACAGAAACATAAAGCCCATTTTCTCCACAGTCTATTGGTCTCAGTTATGTTATTCAGCCAACAGAAGCACCGATCCACTCTGTGAGGGATTTCCCACTCATTCTGGTCACAGCCAGACGAGGTGGATGCTGATCCGCCTAGATCCTGTGACATAACAAAGCTGGCAGAGGTTAGGCGACGGCCCTCCCCCCCGGTTTATAAATAAACACTTTGTCAGGCGTGTTGTTTAGAACGTTTGCCTCTGCCTGGTGTAAAATGGCCTAAAGCACAGGGGGAATTTTTCACACCTCTGGAGTTCAATAGAAAACTAAGAGGTGGGTTTATCTTATACTGTGTCAATCTGTTGCCTTTTGGCTTCAATTTGATGCTCAGGCGCTCAGCTTTATTGTTGCTTCATTTAAAATCCTTAAATCATCAATAACTTCAAACATAATTCTTAAAATTTGAATTTAAAATTAGATTAATTAGAGTCAACCTCAGTGTGATTTAATCTTAGCATAAATACAGCAGTTCTGTGAAAGGTTTATTTGGAAATATGAATAAATTAATGGCACTGAGGTATAAAATGTAAGATTTAACTAATCAAATCTGATTCTCATGGAAAAGTGGAAACAAGGAGGCCACTCTATGAAATATGGCAGCATAATGCTTTACATAAGCAGGTGCAGGGAAGCTAGTTGTGGTTGTGGGGAACACAGATGGAGCTAAAAACTGTCAGAGGCTGAGATGAGGCAACATTCAGGCACTGAACAACCAAATCCTCACTATCAAGTAGTTAAAATCAAATCGTACTCATGTGTTAATGGCAGACCTAAAACCAATGCAATATTTAAAAATGTATGTTTAGAACCTTTCGGCCTTTGAACTATTTTGCAAAATGAAAGGACAAAAATGTTTACAAATATGGAAAGCCGGTGGAGAGATACCATAAAAATTTGCTGCAATGAAAGATGATTCTACAAACTATGGACTCAGGCTGACAACAAACAGACATTTATTTGTAACAGATATTGAAATATTTCCTTCCAATTCATTGTTATGCAACACTTTAAATTATCTTAAGACGTGAAATCCAATTAATTAAATGTAGCTTTGTGGACACAACATTAAAAAGAGGACATTTTTAAGAGGGGCAAATTTTTCTGCAATGCATTCCAAGTTGTCTAAAAATGGATAATTGTTTTTTTTTACATTGGTGTGCCTCTGCGACTGTGAATCTCATCTTTTTCTGGTTGTATTTGTAACATAAATAGCAACAAAACTTAAGAATGTATGCATAACATTACCTCAAAGTCTAGTATAACATATTTGTAAAGTTGTGATTGATGAAGATACACAATACAGTTGAATTTCTGCAGTTTATGAGCTTGTTTATGGCTGCATGATTTAAAGATTATATGTAGAAAGCCTTTTAGATAGCCTAAAATATCCTTGATAAGAACACTGTTAAAACTAGAGAGATAAATAAAGTGTTTTTAAAGATTACAAGAAGTTTAAATATTTAAAGACCCAACTTTTGTTCCACAATTGTATATCTGCAATAAAACTTACAGGAATATATATTTTTAAAGAAAGATCTACACATTTCAAACTTTGAAGCTATATTTTCAGTTAGTGAATAAAAAGACACTTAACTGACCAACAAACTTTTTAAATATACAAGTTAAAGTTTGAGACCAAAGTAAACTGCATCAAACCAGGATTCCCTACTATATGCATAAAATATTTGTGGTTTATTTGCTAGCATAAGAATAATGCTTATTTTTAGATTCCTTAGAAATAAAAAGAAAACTTCAGTGTTGATAAAGAATACCTCAAAATATAGGAGTGGTAAGTTCTTTAATGCACCACTAAAGTGCAGCATATTTATTACAGAAATGAATGTCAGTTGGTGTATAAGGTCTTTGGGGTCAGGACCCAGAGGCGACGATGGTATTGACTCTGAATGAGGACAACCAAATCAATGCGTTTCATTGTGCTGTTGAATAGAAAACATGTAGTCACATAGTCTGTGATCTATGCAAGCAGAAAACATAGGAGGGCATTTTCAATGTGGATTGGAAAACTTTGTTTCATTTTTTTGTTCACTTGTATCTATTTGCAAGCATTTTTTAAGGAGCCTGTCTCTTAGCTAGACATTCACTTGATCATAAGGTCTTATTCTACAGGGAAAGAGGAGAGTGAACTCTTGGTTTGCATCATGTCTGCTGTGCTTCACTTAGAGCCCCATTTGGCAGGACATAAATTGGGTCGAAGGGGAAAGATGTCTTAGGAAACTGTGGCTGAGTTCACAGTTGATTTGCACATAATAAACGTTTGAGAATCTACTGGTGAGGACAATTCAGGCTCATGAAACCTGAAAGCGCTCTACTATAGCTGGAGTTGGATATGAATTAAATAACAACATGTTCATAGATTTGTAGATAATCGATTTCTTACTTCAGTATTTTCACCAAAGCTTTTTCTCAGACAAAAGACTGTATACTGGTATTAATATTAGGTTATAACCAGGAACTTCAGTGGATTTGGGGTAAATTTGTGTAATAGGTCAATTAAAAGCAGTGTGTAGTATTGTGTATTTTTTTATATATATATACATATATAAATAATCCAGATAGTGTGGCAAGTAGCCATGTAAAGAACACAGTTAACAGGTAGAAAAAGGAACTCTGGTCAGATGGAATTTAAACTTTTTTTTAGATGCAAAACACTATTTTGGTAGAAAACTAACACAGCACCTCACCCTGAATACACCATACATTAGGTGAAACATGTTAGTGGGTTCATCATGCTGTGAAGATGTTTATTTTTCTTTAGCAGAGGCAGTAAGCTGCTCAGAGTTTTTGGGGAGATGGATAGAGCTTAATACAAGGCAGACCTTGAAAAACATCTGTTAGAGGATGTCATTTTATTGTCTGTAAATAATTTGATCACAGTACCCACCTGCTCATCCATTTTCGATGGTTCCCAGTTTTCCTCCATCCTCCCACAGACACAATGAAGGTTGCAGACAGAATTGCCAAATTACTTTGTGTTACTCACATTTGTACAACAAGGCCTCTTAGTGCACTTCTTTTTAATCAGTGATCACCACAAACTCCACAAAAATGGATGCATTTTAGTTAAAATGATTAAAATATGTTTTGCTTTCTACAGAGTGAATTTTATTGGTGCTAAAAGCCTCTTTATTCCCCTTGATTAAAAGCATTTATGGGTATTGATTAAATGCTCTGGTTCTCAGGGTAAATGGGGATTTGGCCCAAAGAGCCGATGCATTTACAAAATGAGTTTCCACTTCTAAAAATTAAGACATCTCTTAGTAGTTATGCAGCTGTTTCCTGAATTTCCAAAGAATGTTAACAGCTACTTTGACTCTAAGATTTTCAATACGAGAGTGAATTTGAGCTACAGTTGCGTGTTATGTAGTGTTTTATAGCAATATTAAGTCCCAAACAACTCCCAATTAGCTACATCACCACCAGGGGGAGCAAAGAGACAAGGATCTTAAATGCAAATCCAAGTTTATAGTCATTGTTTTCCTGTTAAATCAAATCAGCCTTTTATGATTCATTAAAATGTGAATAATGCTGCCCCTTATGTGTGCTCTATCAGAGAGGCCTGCAGAGGAGCCAGTCTGGAGCAGGCTGCAGCTCACTGTGGTCATCCTGGTGCCCTCCTGCTTGCTGTTTGTTGGGATCCTGCTGGGTGTGTGCGTCGTGCAGGGACACCGTTGTGCCTACAGCCGAGCCAACAGGCAAGACTCTGAGGAGCCTTTGGATGATCAGATGCTGATGTCTCCTGATAAATGTCTCCAAGATCTGATTTATGACATGAGCACCTCTGGTTCAGGGTCAGGTGAGAGGAATCCTACTTTTTTTCAAAAGATCACTAGCTTGACAATTGGAGTTTATTTTTAACTATTCATGTAAATAGTTTATAGTTACAATCAAAACACTTTATCTCTTTTTATAGTATTACATGTGATAGAAAAACACCAAATGATGCATATTTGTGAATTTGCTTGAAAGATTTAGTAAATAAATGCCAATAATATATAATCATGGAATTAAATCTGACACCACCATTGTTTTCTTTTATTGTATGTTCGAAACATTACAAATCACCTGAAGAATACAGAAAGCTAAAAAGGAAAACAAGGGTGGTCTAATGATTTTTTTCCCCCCATAACTGTACACATAATTGCAGCATATATTTTATCCCAATGCTCTAGAACCACATTTCACAGCTATTACAGCCCCAAGTCTCTGTCTACCAACTAGAGATTGAAACAATTTTCTTAAAAAGAAAATAAATCATTTTCATTCTGATTTTTCCAGTTTTGCTACAGATTTTTATTGGATTTAGTTCCGGACATTGACTGGGTTGTTTGAAGACATATATGCTTTGCTTTAAACCATTCAGTTTAGTGTCACAGTCCGACTGGAAGGTGAACTTCCACTTCAGTTTTAAATCCTACAGTTTCTAACAGTTATTCTTCTAGAATTTGGCTTTATTTCCCTTTATTAACTCTTCCTTTTTCTACTGGAAAAAATAATTTCCTTAGCAAGATGCTGCCACCACCATGCTTCACAGTTATGGTGTGTTCAGATCGACATGGCATGGTAGTTTTCCTACACACATAGAGCTTTGCAACTAGTGCTCCTTTCTTGTGTTCACTGCATCTCCGTTGAATTTGTTTCTGCCATACATCCATAAACACTGACTTTGGAAGTGGAGTGACTAAAAGATACACCCACCTAAGCTATGAACCTCTGCAGCTCCTCCAGGGTTATCGTGGTTTTCTGGCTGCTTCTGTAATGAAGACTCTTTTAATCCTTTCTGGCCTCTTGTGCCATGCTCTGAAAATTACTGTCAGTTTGGGATATTGTTACATAAAAGCGGGTTGTCATATTTATTTTATTGTGCAAATCCAGCATCATTGAGTCTTTAAAAGGGCCTGTAACAGCTGTCTAAATAAAATATTTGATTTCTTTATTTCATTTAGAAAGAGCCATGTTGTTATGATTTTAATAATATGTATTTAACAGTTTTAGCGACTTTGTACACTTAAAAAACATAATTATGCCTCTATTTTATTACATATTCCTTTCTTGGCTCTTGAGGGTTGGATAAATTGCCACGATGGCCCAGATTTGGGTTTATGATGCTATTTGTTTACTGACAATTCTGTAGCAAAACTCTGAAGCCTTTACACAACAGCTTAATTTGTTTTTGATAATAAATTACACACAGGCCGACTTTGTTGACTAATTAGGAGAATTTTAAAAGCCATTTCTTGCATCATGTTCTGTTATGGATAACAGGTCAAAGGATTAATAATTACTGTAAGCAAAACTTTTAAATAATATGAGATGTATCTTTTAGGGCTACCGCTGTTGGTGCAGAGGACCATTGCTCGGACCATAGTCCTGCAGGAGACCATCGGAAAAGGTCGCTTTGGCGAGGTCTGGCGTGGCAAATGGCGGGGAGAGGATGTAGCTGTGAAGATCTTCTCCTCCCGTGATGAGCGGTCCTGGTTCCGGGAAGCAGAGATTTATCAGACCATCATGCTCAGGCATGAAAATATACTGGGCTTCATTGCTGCTGATAACAAAGGTATCAGATTAACAAGTTTATAAGAAAAACAAATTACATCTGTAGCCTGAATATGTTGACATTTCACAGCATATCTTGCTGTTATCTGCAGATAATGGTTCATGGACCCAGCTCTGGTTGGTGTCAGAGTATCATGAGCATGGGTCCCTGTATGATTACCTGAACAGGTACACAGTCTCGGTGGAGGGCATGATCAGTCTGGCTCTGTCTGTAGCCAGCGGGCTAGCTCACCTTCACATGGAAATCATCGGCACACAAGGTAACATTTTTCTTTGCTATCCCTTTGTAAAACCTTGAGCTTGCATTTATCTCCTCAAAGAGAAATTCAGTAAAAACAATTTTAAAGAAACCATTAATGATTCACTTAGTTCCAATTTCATGTACTGCTTTGCTTGATCTGAGTGTTAAAAGATAATAAAAAAAAAAAAAAAACAGCATCTCTTTGTGCTCTAATGCTTCCTATATATTGTAGTTACTTAATTTCCTTTTTTTCTGAGTTTTTGAAGAGGCAGTGACTTACTCTGAGGATGCACCATCTAGTTTTTGTGAATATATAGCACCATTAAATTTTTTGAGGGGTTAAAAACAGGTGAAGCTTTTTAAAAGAAATGCTTCTTTTACTCTATAGAATAACGCTGCACTGCTTAACTGCTTAACATTTAAAATCTAGTTTGTGGGCATTTTATTAGCGGGGGGAAAGTCAGATATTGAGAAATGGGTTTTGTAATTGAATTCTATATAAACCAATGCAAGTCATAATTGCTTCCTCCCATACAAAGTACAACATAGTAAGCAACAAAAAGCAATTAGCTCACAGTGTGATAAAGGCAGTGAAACTGTAGCAGGATGCATCTGGCTGTATTAAGCTAGTTTTTATACCAAATAAAATGACCCTAAAGATACACCTCATGTTTTTGTCTTTGTTGCTTCTAGGAAAGCCTGCAATCGCTCACCGAGATCTGAAGTCTAAAAATGTCCTGGTTAAGAGGAATGGGACGGCAGTGATCGCAGATTTGGGTTTAGCTGTTAAACACGATTCCAGCACAAATACTATTGACATACCATCCAACCACAGGGTGGGAACAAAGAGGTTAGAACAATTCACTTAACAGCTTCAAAACAAACTGCAGTGACTGGGAAGTGTTTGCTTGGTTAACTAACATGGTATAAAAGAAGAGAAAAAGACAAAAGAAAAAGAAAAGAGTTTTTAGTTAGCACCAATAAAGCTTTATTGAATATGGATACAAACTAAAAAACCTGATAACTCAAAGCAATAATTACAAGAATGACTAAAACACATTTTTAAAAACCCAAAAGCATTTCTTAGAATGCAGCTTCTCAAACTCTGCTATTAGTTCTTTATCGCTCCCTAGAGGTATGCCTGAGTCATGACATTCACAGGACAACCAAGAATGACTGTGGGTTTTCTAAAAGTATTAACAACATCTGAGTTGTTTTACTCTCTGATTTTATATACTCAAGACAAAGTAATAAGCATCCACCAAGTGAGTCAACATATATCCTGTGCAGCAAAGCTAACAAGTAACTAGTTACATTTAACTGAGCCAATTTTAGAAGTTTTACTTTAATTTCTTCTTTTTACTTAGGTATTATTTTTTATGAAGTATCAGTGAATACAAGCTTGTTTTAAACAAAATGCCTCAGACAAATATAAAACATAATAGTTTTATCTTATAATGAGTGTTCTTGTCTCTGCACAAGCTGTAATATTGTTATTTCTATCTGCTGAGCCTCCTGCTGCTATCCAGTTATTAATCAAATAAATATCAACAGATTCGCAAATCATCAGTTGTAGCCCTACTTGCAATAATGTTATTTGTTTTATTTCTTTATTCTGGTCCATAAAATACCCGAAATAGTACTGAATTTTATATGTTTGTCTGCCATGTAACATGATCTTTAGATATTAGATAAAATACTTTGTAACCGTTTTAACAAATAATTTATACTTCTTACTTGATTTCTTGTCATGCTATTTTTATTTTAATACTATGTTAAAATCCATTTTACTCTTCTTGCGGTTACTGTAGCCAGGTCTGCTATTTGGTGGCAGTGTATTTTGTCTTTGTTTTTCCCCCCTATGTTAAAAGGATTTAATCACTTTGTTTTCTGCAGGTACATGGCTCCAGAGATCCTGGATGAGTCGATCAATATGAACAACTTTGAATCATTTAAGAGGGCAGATATCTACTCTCTTGGCTTAGTTTTCTGGGAATTAGCCAGAAGATGTTCTGTAAGAGGTATGTTAAACACAGCACTTCCATACCCTCTCCTCAGTCATTTGTGTATGAGTATCAGCAGAAATACGCTATAGCTAAATAATCAGAAAAACAGTAATCCAATTCCCTATAAAACACATGACGGTTGTATAATTTCCTCCTGTTTAAACTCCCTTAGGACTTCATGAAGACTTTCAGCTGCCTTATTATGACATGGTGCCTTCTGATCCGTCAATTGAGGACATGAAAAGGGTTGTTTGTGATCAGAAACTCAGACCAAACATTCCCAACCAGTGGCAGAGCTGTGAGGTGAGAGAACATTTATTGCAATGCTGACCCTCAGTTTTTATTTATTTATTTATTTTTTGTGTGTCTTGATTTGCAAATACAGTATAAATCTGGGAATAGTTGTCGAGGAGCTAGATGATAGCTTTTGCTTCTTCTTATCACTTATGGCAAAAGATAGACTTTTGCCATAAGGTTTCACTTGGAAATTTTATTGAAAATTATTTTGTATACAAAGGACATTGAGATGAGGTGAGAAAGAAAGAGGGGATAAGAACTAAGGGGAGAGAGAAAGAGAGACAAATGAACAAAAACAGCAACAACAAAAAAAAGAACACAGAAGATATACAGTAATCCTAGAAGTATACTTCCAGACCTGTATGGGACAAGGGGGACAAGAGAGACATAACAACATAGAAAAAACAATAAAACAGACAAGCAATTTAATTATCACAAAAAGCTTCAAGAGTAGCGGGTATCCCTTAGATATCCATTTGTGTTGAATGCAAAACCTACGGGGATTACACAATAAAATCAGCAGGAGGCAGAGTTGAAATTAAGGCTGAAATGGTTGGTACAAAGAGGTTAAAAAAAATGGTATGGCAAAGCAGCACAGCGTAGGGTGCAAGTAGATGAACCAACTAAGTATGACCATCAGGTACAAGTGGAAAGGCCAAGGTGTATTAGATGTCTTCTTCCGAATACCTCAGATTGTGCCTCCTACGTGTTTCTAGCTTCTATCTATCTCTGGGCTGCTATGCTGAATTGCTACGGCCTTACAGACATGATTACGTAAAATACAGATACATGAATGATGCTTGTCAAATTGCTCTGCCGATCTAAACTGTCATCTCCCATTTGTGTAATTTTTGATTCTGGATTATTTTTCCTGCTATAAATGATCAAAATTGTTGAATATTTTTTGAAAAAAGGCAACCATATAACATTCAATATATGGCTGAATCTCAATTAGGCTATGTCTAATGCATGAATATGCTTTGATCTCAGTTTCATCCTCTGCTTACCTGGCACTTGGTCTTGGGAGCTACATTTTCAGAAGTCTCAGCAGAGACTCCAAGATTTCCCTCCCACAGGTATCTCCTCAAGCTCTGCTTGTTAAGGCCTGAGGAGTTTCCTGGCCAGCTGAGAGACATACGGTAGTCGCTTCAGCGTGTCCTCAGTGCATCCCTGGGTCAACTCCCAGTGGGATGTACCTGGAACACCTCCAGAGAGGCGTCCATTGGGGGTTCCGAAACAAATGTCTGAGCCACCGCATGTGACAGAGAGGCTACTCCAAGCCTCTCTGACTAGCCACCCTGCATTTCAGCCAATTGTTTCCTGGATTGTGTTCTTTCATTCATGCTGACGACTGCCAGCTTTATTTGCCATTAAAGAAAATCAGCAGAACCCTACCTAAACCTCTACTGAACTGCTTAGGTGACATCAACATTTGTTTGGCTTCTTTTAAACCTAAGGGTGTTTTCAAACATCTTTACTGAGCAGTGTGGCTCAGAATGTTAAAATGATATAATATGTGTTTTTTCAGTTAGTATAGTTGCTTTCACACCAGCTTTTTGTCACTTTGAACCAAACTCCGCATTACTTGGAAAGCGTCATGTCACCATGACGAATGACAAGGTACTGATCCAATCTAAATTTAGATAGACCTTAAGGTGCATGTGTTAATATACCCTAAGTTGAGATCTTTGCCTCTTCTGGCTCAGCTCTCTCTTCATTACAACATACCAGTGCAGTGTCTTCATTATAGCAACACCAACACTAATTAATTTATCAGCTTTATTCTCCCCTCACTCATGAACAGTACCCCAAGATACTTGAACTCCTCCACTTAAAAGAGGAACTCTCCTCCTACCTAAAGAGGTAGGACGAGAGTTTACAGAGTTACATTTTTTTTGGATGAGAACCATGGCCTCAGACTTGGAGAATCCTATTCTTATCCTGGCTGCCTCACACTCAACTGTGTACCGCCTCATTGCATGATGTATGTAGACCTTGGCAGGAGGGAGCCAGTAGAACCACTTCATCAGCTAAAAGAAGGGAGGAAACTCACTGGTTCCCAAACCAGAACATCCTTCCGCCCTTGGCTGTGCCTTCAAATCCTGTCCATAAAGATTAAGAACAAGCCCAGTGACAGAGGGCAGCCCTGTCACAGTACAAAATGCACAAGGAACAGGTCTGACTTATTACCGTCAATGCAGACAAAACTCCTGCTCTGCTTGTACCGCAACTGGCCTACAGGGCACCACAAGGGACACAGAATTCCTTCTCCAGCACCCTCAAGCACATTATAGTGTTCCAAGGTCGGGACGAGAACCACACTGAAACCTCTTAAAGCCAAGGTGCGACAATCAGCCTGACTCTCCTCTCCAGCACCCTGGCAAAGGCCTTCTTGGGAGGCTGAGAAATGTGATCCCCCTACAGTTGGAACACAATGCCCCCCCCCCCCCTTATTATAGAGAACCACAACCCCAGTCTCCCAGTACAGAGTCAGAGTTCCAGACACATGATGTTGAAGAGGTGTGTTAACTATGGTTGCCCAACAACAGCCAAAGACCTAAGGTACTCAGGAGGGATCTCATCCACACCTTAGGTCAATGACTGGCAGTGACACACTTGCCCTCACATTAGCTGCTTGCTGCCTCAGGTGTGCCACTAGCCAATCAGACTAAGCAGGAAATCTTCTTCAATTTGACCAGACCCCCTACTGCCAGTCCACCCCCAGGTTCAGGGGTTGCCACCACGATAGGCACCACAGACCTTATAGCCACAGATACTGGTCGGCCACGTTGACATTAGAGGCAGAGAATGCAGTTAACTCAGACTCCATGCAACCAGAAACTGAAAGAAGCTCCCTGAAATTGTGAGTTGAATATATCCCTGACCCCAGACTCTATCAGACCTTCACTACTCTCTTTGCAGATGCAGTTTAGGTGTTGGTGGATCAGATCACTGAAGTTTTTACCTCTAACATGTCCCCAATCCTATTTGCAATGGCCCCTCATTGTTCTCCCGGAAGTGGTGGGCGCATTGGGGGATGGGCTTACGTTGTTCCTTCAGGCTTTGCCTGAACAGGCTGTGGCATCCACCAATTAACCCTGACCCCAGGCCTTGCTCTAGGGTAACGTTTCAGCTCCACCATACTGTACAATGTCATGTCCCTCTTGTTCTTGGTTATCATTAGGACATTTTTAACTGCTCTTTGTTTGACCCCAGAGCCAATTTGATTTGGGGCATTTAAGCTTCTGACCGCATAGCCTCTTGGATCATGTGATCACTGAAACCCCTCCACTACATTAGCATTTGAGGAGGGGTATGATTTGATCTAAAACAGGTAATAGCCCCCTTTGCTATTGAAAATTCACACAGTGCCAAAGCATGTTTCAATAGAATTTTTTTCAAGGTAATTTAATTTTCCCAATGCGTAACTTTCATGGGTATGTGGATCTAGTCTGGAGATAAATACTTTGAGAATACTTCTGGATTGTTGAAAGTACAGAGATGTGAGCAGCAAGATATACTGAAATGTATTGTACTACCATAGTGACAGTTATTTCTAAAAGTTTGTACTTTTATATTTTAAATTAGTTGCAAAAGTATCTTTATGAATTTTCATAATTGTTTTGTAGTGAGTGAAAGTAGACCTCAAAATTTCATCAGTTCAGTCAGTTTACCAAGAGAGAGTCTACTTTGAAATGTCCTGCCAGAGTTTTTGGAGCAGCAGAGCTGCATATTGTTGAAGCTTGTATGGTTATGCTGTATGGTTGGAATGGGTTTTCCTCTATAAGCTTTGCCTATTGTTGGCAACTCTAATCCCCAGATTCCGCCCAGCTCATGTACGCTGTGCAGAGTACTTGCCAGTCATATTAATCAATATGTGCTGTTCCACATCCAACTGTACTCCTCCGCACGTCAGCACTCATATATGTCTTCTTCTTCCTTCACCCTCAAAATACAGAGCCAAGCTTTTTTTTGCTCCGCTCCGGTCCGGCAAGGTCAAGATATGCAATTGCAATCGTACCAAATAGGAAAAAGAACATCAAGAAGGTTTGTTAAATTAAAATATAGTAACAACAGCTCAGTAACTCCCAATTAGAGCATAATTCTTATATATTCCCTAAAACTAAGACCGTACATAGAATAATGGATGCAAACTAGTGGTACTTCAACATACCAGGAAGCAGATTTCTCATCTCGATAAAAATCTTTATTTTAGGGGGCTTAAAAGTTTAATCAAATCCAGTCAAAACAACTTCCAACAGCGCATCTAAAACTTCAAGGGAAACTTCTTATCACAGGCATGGATGAACAGATGCTGAGTTTTGAAGTAAATAACAAACATAGTTCATACAAACAATGTTTGATCTTAGTTATCCCTGTTGCAAAAATCCACAGCAAAAAGAAAATAGCTGGGCAGAAATTGCACATATACTGAGTGCTGATGGGAACTTTTTTGATATGTCATATTAAATTAAGCGTTCATTTCCGCATGTTACATGTACATGTACATGCTCTCGTCGAACTCTGAGGAAATTGGAGCGGAGCAACACTGGAGGAACTGCAGAGGCTGTAGGCTTTGCTTTGTGCAGGCAGTCTGGAGCGGGGTGGTTGCAGAGGTTGTGGGATTTCGGTGTGATCGTCATTTCCCACTAACTGTTATCCATTTGTGGTGGCTCAACTAGAGATATAAAGGATTTAGTGTAAACAAATACCACCATTAATCTATTCTCAAAGTTGGTTTGGCAGCTGGGACTATATTAATGGTAACTTCCAGGCTTGAATTTGTAGTGTGTTTACAGCAGGTAAATATCTCTCATTGAAACCAAGGTCCAGTCATGATGCTCTTAATTTATACAATTCAAAAAACAGGGATATGCTTGTTCTGTCAGGGTTGTGTGAAGGTTTCTAGGACCCAAATGCAGAGAGGAGTTGGCACAGATGAGTTTGGATGATTTAATTAAAGTCCAAGAGGCAAATAATACAAAAATACTGAAAACCAAACAAAAACCAATAACATCAGGGAAAATACTTGAGAGAAGCTAGAGCCTAGAAGGCAACAAAACAAACTTCTACAACACGCAAGAAACCAGCACTGAATGAAGGCTCTGGTGCTCTTTTAAGCCCAGCACTATGATTAGAAAGATTATTTTCACCTGTGTAGGTTACACAAGTTCTCCACAAAGATCCTCTATAGTAGAGATTCACAACTCGCACTAAACCACACACAGGAACCCTGTGGTGCCAATGTTAACACTTACAACTGCAACCTCTAGATATTTTTATCTTAAACAACCCTCTTTAACAAAAAAACCCGGGTAAAATGGTGAAGTTTAACCCCATATTGACATTACCCAGCAGCCATTGCGGCTACTCCAGCCTCACAGGACATTACTTTTACTTATTATTTTGGTACCACGCACATATCATCCTTACCTTATTTTATTTTTACCCTCATCTTATTTTATTCTTATCTTATTTTATTCTTAGATCTCCTTTGTACTTGCAGTCTTAATTTTCTCTCTTCTGTAAAAAGTTGCACTGCAAAAAAATCCCCACAAAGGATTAATAAAGTAATTCTGATTCTGATTCACTGAAAAACTCACTTTCCTTAAAAACAATTTTATGTTAAGCTAAAATTGTAGATTATGAACTTATAAAATGGTTTTATCTAAATAGCTCAGTAGGAGAAGCCACAGTTCCAGGTTTGAATGCTTTCCAAAAGCTTCTCCTTTCCTTATAGCCTATTCATTTTTTTTTTACTTTACATGAACATTTACAGCTTTAAATCATAGCTTTAAATTGTATACTACAATTAATTTTCAGTTTCTTTGTTTTTGTTATTCTATAAATACAATTTCTACTAAGCACTCTGTACTATAGATATCTAAATTTGAAGTTTACTGCTAAGTGTGTTTATTAGTTGATGTTTCAAAGCAACAACTTTGGTTAAATTCAGGTTAGAAAACTATTTATATAAATTATTTATGACGCTTTAGTCAGTATTTCAACTTAAGAGACCTGTTGCTCCTACTAGGGGCTACAGTAGCCTTGGATGAAGGAGTTTCAAGCCTTCAAATTGGAGGGTTGTCGGCTCAAGCCCTGGCTTCGGCTCTCGGTGTCGTTGTGTCCTCGGGCAAGACGTTTCATTAGCATTGCCTACTGATTGTGGTGGAGGGATTGGTGGCTCCAGTGTTTGGCTCCTCGCTTCTGTCAGTGAGCCCCAGAGCAGCTGTGGCTAAAATGTAGCTTACCATTATGAGTGTGTGCATGAATGGGTGAATGACTGAGTGTAGTGTAAAGTGCTTTGGTCAGGTCCTCTGACTTGGAAAATCGCTATATAGGTACAGTCCATTTTCCATTTACTGGGTAAAAAAAACAACAAAAGATGAGCTTTTTAGTAAGACTTTCCTTGCTTTTTTTGCTGTTTCACATTAATTTGGGCATGTTTCATTAACACTAATTAAGGCCATGCTTATTTTCTCATACAAGATGTAATTTCAATAATGTTATCTTGTCATTTTACCAGGCTCTGCGTGTGTTGGGAAGATTGATGAGAGAGTGCTGGTATGCCAATCCTTCTGCGCGACTAACGGCACTTCGAGTCAAGAAAACTGTGGCTCAGCTGTCGGCTATCAAAGACATCAAAGACTAGTTTCGCTCGCTTGCAGGTCATCACTGGTGTTGACACTGGTGTCATGGAATAAACTTGGAGAAAATAGACTCTGCTTTTCAGCAGGAAACCACAACCTGTGTTTGTTGCCAAACGATAAAAAAAAAAATGGGGAGTCTGTCGAATCTTCGAACATAGACATCTAGCAGCTGACTTCTCATTCAGCTGTAGTTAGGTAGAGAGACCCATGTTATGTTAAATGTGATTATTTTGCTACCTCAGTATCTGAAGTGCCCAAAGCTTGAAGTTGCACAATTTTTTGTTTTTGTTTCATTGCTTATGGAAATATACACCCCATTCGACACGTGTTTTACCAACACACATACAGATTTTCCTGGAAAATATGAAATATTTTTGCACAATTATAATATCTCTTTTGTATACACTTTCCTGAAGGTTTGGTAAAGGGAACTGTCTTTTTACAAATGGAAGAGATAACCAGAGTATATATAAGCCTTTTAGAAAATGTAAACTTTGAAGTTAATCAGAATATTTATTGCAGAGCTCTCAGGAAGGAAATCTGAAAATGTTTTAACTTAAGGGAAAATTCTATTTTTTAGGGGGAGTGTTGCAGTCAAATGTAGCAGTAGAGTTCTTACCCAGCAAAGTGAAGTTTTTTACCACAAACAAAAATTTAAAATGAGCAAGGAAAAAAAACACACCAAAAATTAATGTTAAAAAATTACATTATAATTGAGGTTGGTGCTTGTAAAAGTACAAGATGCTTAAATGTTTCATGGTACTACAACCAATCGTTTACCACATGTGAGTAAATACGTTACTTTGAAGTAGGTAAATAGGTTGCATATGCATACTTTTACTAGTACACTTTATTTGATTGATTTATAATTTTTTGTCTTAATTTTATGAATATTATCATATAAAACAATACATATTTACTTTCATGTCAAATGAATAAAGTTGTTTAACAAGATTTTTTTTTTTATAAATTAAACCTTGAAAAAATGTCTCATTGATATTGACTTTATCAGACATTCTTTTGTCAAAATGTGAATGTTGACTGGCATGTTAAAGGATAATGAAGTGACCAAAGTGGCTCTATAGACTAAGCTACTTTCCTTATCACAACCCACTGACTTTCACCTTGATTTTACAGCATGATTGTAGCATCTAACTATTTCATTTTCAAACTGCGAAAGAAGTTTGAGTGAAGTCTGATCAGGAATCTTTAGCTTATAGCTTGTAATTGGGGTTCAGGAGGACTAACAAAACTTCTTTTCTTTCTAAAATGGCAACATTTTACTCATTCCAGGAGCAAACCATATAATATTTTTGGAGAAAAAGCAATTGGAACCATACAGTCACAAAACAATTAGGACATCCTAGTTGATAATCTTTAAAGTAACTGTTTGCATATCTTTTTTTTTATTTATGGTTAACAAACAGGTAAACACTAAATATCTATAGTGTTTTATGTATTCAACAAAGGATAACAAAAATGTGTACAGTAGTCTGAGGAAAATGCACCCTACCTCCAAATCATTAGTTTTAGTCTTTTTTGGTTAAAGTCCATTCAGTGAGAAGTTTCATCTACCAGCCTGTGAGTAAAGTTAGTCTCACTCTTCTCTATTAGCTGTGAGATACCTGTGGCGTTTCTATCATGTTCATCTCCTTTCAAGTCACCCCACCGTTTCTTAATAGTCTTAAGGTTGACCAAGGACTTTCCTGTTCTTTCTTCTGAGCCAGTCTTTGGGTTATTTACTGGTATTTTTTGGTTTATTGTTATGTTTCAGCTCCCAAATCTGCTTCAGCTTGTATTTGTTTCTAATTATTGGCTTTTATTTTCCTCAAGCACCCACTGATGCATGGTAAAACTTCTGGTGGACATCATGGTGAACTGGTCAGGGTCAGATACGACAGCTAATATGACGCGTCTTATCTTGTAAGGCTGGATTTAGTGTAAACCAAAATATATTTTTTATTATGGTGTTCAGATTATTCAGTTTTAGCCTCAGCTGTCAAAAGAAAGTTATCCAGATGTCTTGGTCTTTGTCTATGTATCCTCTAGCAACCTTAGTCTAGCCTTTATGCTTTTCTTAGAACGAATATTTTGTCATTTAAATTCTTCAATGAAAGGTAAACGTTTCTAATAAGAGTATACTGTAGGTTAGTTAAAGTTTTTTAGAGACCCATTTTGGCATCTCTCAGCCTGATGTCCAGGATAACCCGCATGGACAGCCAGATCTATTGTCCATAACTGATCTAGATTTGCTTTGAGACCCCTCTAAACTCTAATTTAACTCAAAATGTGCTACAAACTTTTTAACTGCCTCAGGCTGCTCTTTAGATCTTATGGTGGCGTAATATGGCATTGTTTTCTTTAACAGTCAGGCACAAACCAAACTAAATAGCTAGAGATGATGCAGGGTAAACTATCCTGACTAATTCATTGAAAGGCATTAATTGATCTATATGTCCCTATTTGTTGAAAAACACAAACTTAAATTTTTTGGGTTTAGCATCTCTTGCCACATAGCCTAAACATTTCATTGGGGTTTAAATTTTTTCTCTTTGTCTTGTTGGCTGAAATGCCCACAAAATCTCATGTAGTTTTTGAACATGAATGTTTTACAGATTCAGTTTTCTGGAAAGGGAGCATATTACATCAATTACATATTTTAATCCCAGGTCAGGCTAATTAAAATGGTTTATACTGATAGAGACATATTATAGCCTTAATAGACGGTACACTGTAGGATAATTAATTTTGCCTACAAAGCCTCACAAGCAAAATTACAAGGATCTGTTCGCCATTGTGCTTGCAGGAAACAGTGTATGTGCAAGAGTGCCTGTTTGAGCATCTGGTTGTAAATACTTTTATATTGTATCAAGAGATCTATTATTGAAATATTTGTGAACTTATAAAAATGTACCTTTGGAAAAAAAAAACTTTCTTTTTGTTTATTTATAATTGACCATATGTTCATATAGAACAGGGAAAGTAATTAACAATTTTATGTTTTTATTTAGGGAATGCATTTCATATGGGGCTGTTGACTTGAAATTTTCATCACATGTTAATATAATAAATGAAGTTATCAGCATATGCATAGACATCTAAACAACTAGGTCCACAAAATATGTGGAATAAAGTAGAATGACACAGGGAAGAGATACTGAGTAAACTTTAGTTTATTCAGTACATTTGAAGTCTTTTTCGGTAATGACAACTTCAAGACATGCTTTATATAAAGAAGCAGCTTTCAGTGCTCAGGTGTGAGTAATATTTTGGGGCCTTTGCCATGCATCCCGATCTTTGCATCTTTTCATAGATTTTCAGTTAGATGAAGTCTTGTAATTCTGTCTCTAAAGGTAACCGAGAGGGTTCCTGGCTGTGTGTTTGGAACCATTATCTTGCTGAAAATCTGCCCTCGTTTCATTACCAGATTCCTGTCAAATCTGTGTCAGTAAACTGTCTTGACTTGACTTGTATTGAGATGCATACAGTCTACCAGTGCTGTAAGCTCAAAATGAGCCCAACATCACGCTGCTCTCTCATCTAAACTCCACTGTTAGTATTGTATTTTTGGCTGATGCATTAATCCACCCAAAAATGTGTGAGCAATGATATCCAAACTGTTACATATATCTGATAGAGGGACACATTGCTTTCTAGATACTGATGATTATCAGCGACTTTTTCACTTTTTTATATTTATAATTTGTATTTGAAGATTTATTCCTCATGAATAATTTATGGACATATTTGTTTTGATTTATTGTATGAATGGGTTACTGGGTTTGTTTCTGACATGTGGTGTTAATTCCTGCTCAATAGTGCTATAAGAAATATATTTACTAACAGAAACATTCACATATTCAGCAACTGCTTTCCTGACTTTAACAGGTCAGTATTATTAGGAAACTTTTGTAGCATTATATATATATATATATATATATATCGAAAAAACAATTAATATCAATTTATCACTCTTAATTTTCGCAAACATAGTTTATTTCAGCTATATAATTATATTTACTTTCTTGATGATATCAAAAAGTCAACATACAATATTTGTTATCTTGGATGATTAGAAGTTCATTATCATATGCTTGGATTTTAGTTTTATTTCTCTCCAATTTGTACCAATGTTAGGCTGGTTTTACCTACATGGTTATATATCAGAAATTAAAAAGATGACAGAGAAGCACATGATGTTTTTATCACATCAAAAAGGGTTGATTAGGATGTGCAGTTGGTGTCTCTGCTGTATGTATACATACAGGTAGCTCCATTCATTTAAGGCTCCATTCAGGTGGATCCACTGTTTCTTAATTGTGAATTTTGTACTACTTTATTTTATAAGCCCCCATCACCATTTATTCTGTATAAAATGATATCAGGTCGAAATAAAAAGCTATTGTTAATATTCTAACTGAGATTGATGGATGTTACTCTCACTTTGCAAATGCTGTTTCTGAAAGTTCCGATTGTGCAGAGCTTTGCAAACTGCTGCAAAAATTTCCCGAAGCAACTTATCTCGAACAGGTCACTTTTATCTCCGGTATACCTCTTCTTACTTGAACTCATGTGACTCATCCCTGCTTTTGTCTCTGATGCTCTCCACGCGTAAGCTGTTAATGGCCGTTAGGCAGAGGAAACAAAACTGTAACCCTGAGGCTGTCAGCACTACACAGATGAGTCAACGCCTTTCAGAGTGTGCAGCGTTGCTTCAACAGATTTTTCTGTGATGGCTGCCACATCAAGAAAAGGTTACATGGTGTCGTTTGCCTGAGCTTGCGGGGACATGCTTATAAACTGCTCCCTAAAAATAGTTAAAATTATCTTAGTTTAGTGGCTTTTATTTAGCTTGTTAAGAGTGATGAACTAAAGTAACAGTTTGGTAAAGACAGCATATAAATATGGTTAGTTTTTTCAGACACTTTGAGGTTAAATTTATATTCTGAAAAGCCAAGAGTTGAAATGTAAGCATATTTGATTAAAAACAAGCAATAAATGAAATGAAATATTAATGAGTCTACAGGAAAATGTACACTGCTATGAAACAAAACTTTGTTCCAATTATTTTTTTTACATTTGGTGTTAAAGGAGACTCTCTTCATGGAGAGAGCCATTGGTGTACTTAACTTTTTTGGTAAAAAGTGTTCAGTCATGGATCACGTCCAAAAATCTTTTATGAAACGTAGTCAATAGGATCTGGTTCAGGGTTCATAATAGGATGAATGAAGATCCAGTATGTTTAGGAGGGCTGACCCTGAGAGAAGGAACTGGAGAATAGAGCTAGGAAGAGGGACATCTGAGCTCCCCCCTGAACCTGTTTACTACTGCGGCCTAATGTTGGAGTAGCAGAAAGGAAGAAGAATGGATGGAGGGATGTATTAATGTATGGATGAATAAATGAATGAATGAATGAATGGGTTGGTGGGTGGATGAATGGATTGATGGATGGGTGAATGGATGGGTTGGTGGGTGAATGGATTGATAGATGGGTGAATGGATGGGTTGGTGGGTGAATGGATTGATGGATGTGTGAATGGATGGGTTGGTGGGTGAATGGGTGAATGGACTGATGGATGTGTGAATGGATGGGTTGGTGGGTAAATGGATTGATTGGTTGGTGGGTGGGTGAATGGATGGATGGTGGGTGAATGGATTGATGGATGGGTGAATGGATGGGTTGGTGGGTGAATGGATTGATTGGTTGGTGGGTGGGTGAATGGATGGGTTGGTGGGTGAATGGCTGAATGGATTGATGGATGGGTGAATGGATGGATGGATGGATGGATAGATGTAGATATCATGGATATCATTTCTCACACTTTACAAATAAAAATATATCGTTTTACAGAGAGGGGTGTCCGAAATCTTACTTAAACTTTGTCAGTCAGTGGGACTTTTTAAAGGCAATGTGGCTACTGCTTTGAGGAGCACAGCCTTGAGGTAGGTGCAATATTCTGGGCACTATACAGATGTACAGCATGGCTAAAACATTTTCAAAGTAAAATCTACATTAGTCAGATTGGTATTTCGTTCTATTATATTCTATTCTATTAATTCATTTTTATTTTTCTATTATTACATTATTTTATAAGCTGCTATCACATTGTTTCACATTTCTTTTTCTGATTTTTTTATAAAAACTACATGGATATTATACTGAACATGAAAAATGCTTTTTTATTGCTTATTTGTAAACCACATTTATTTATTCCGTGCATTGTTGTGTGATGGTTTTACTGCACGTGAATTTGTTAATATTCTATGTGTTGTTGGAGGAAGGGCGTATAATATAATAGAGACCATAAGGATGCCAATATGCTTCTTGTTACCCAACTACCTCTAACCAGCTAGGGCTTAAAGTTCAACATTTTATATACAGTGAGTCCTTTCAAAGGGTGAGATAATCAGTAGCTGGATTAACCACAAAATAGGTGGACTGCCCTTCTTTTGAAGCCACTTCAAGCTTTTGGAATCCTGAGGTAAGTCAGTCTTTCTCATAGAGGACAGAATGTATGCATAGTGCAATTATTACTGCATTATTACTTCCTCATGAGGAACCTTTTGATTAGTTTGATTAGTTTATATCTGCAGCAGTTGCAGACGAATGACTTCCCAGATATATATGCTACAGTGCCGGGAGTGCTGCTAAATTATTGTTTACTCAAAGCGGCAACAATGTGGTGGGGGGGATCTTGCAAATTTTACAAATTGAATGGAAGTGAGTAATTGTTTGGATGGATATATGTTTCTGTGTAGAGATTGGATGATTTTGTCTTGAAAAGTGGCTTGAGATTAAATTTGTTGTAAATTGGTAACAGAATTTGAACAAACTGAACTGAACGATATTATAAAATCCTATGTATTATTCCTCAAATAATTCTTCCTACTAAAATAATTTGTTAAAAGTTCCCATGGGACAAATACTTAGTTGCAAGATCTACAGGCCACTAATTATCTGGTTTTTACAAAGTGCATATGAAAGAGATTAGTCAAATCTTGAACTATGACAAAAAACAACAAAAACCTCTGTGGTTTAGAAAGCAACTCTAAGCAAGACTAAGAAATGTGCAGACATTAAAAAATGCAAAACAAGATGTGTTGGAAACTAACTTTGGCCAAAGCATTAGATAATTGGCAAAAATATACAAATGTTTTAAACCAAGAGAGAAATAATAAAGCATGAAGCTGTTATGGTTCACTGGTACATGCTGAATTGTAGCATAAAATAACTGATGGGAAAGTTAACCACAGAGTTAATCATGGGTTGTCTATGTTAAAGCTGAATAGAAAATTCTATTTTATGTACAAGTCAACTATGGACTTAATAAAAAAGAATGTAAAAAATCTTTGTAGCACAGCTCAGAATTGAAACTCATTGAGCTGTTTTGGGGAATTTGAAACCGACCATACTTGTAAGAGAACTACAGTGAAAAAGCATGCAAATACAACAGGTTACATCTGCAAAGAGAGGCAAGTCTTTTATAGCAAGGCCTGTTCTTTTAAAATGAAAATAAATCTATCATCTAGTTCTGGAAAAAAGGAGAAGGGTGTTATTCACACTTATATACAACAATTCTTATAAACAATTAACTTGTGGCTTTCTTATCCAGATTTGATACAATCTACTAATACGGCTATATTCAGTAGGCTGTAATATTATTTAATAGTTAATTTATCATAGTAATTAACTTCAAAAGTCCTAATGAGAGTACTGTCTTTTTCAAGGGAGTCAGGGACAGCGGCATATATCCCAGCAATTCAACACATTACATAAGATTTCATAGGACTATTTAAAAGCTTTAACTAAAACCATAGATTCATTTCACAAACCTTTGCGCAAGAGTTTAAACTGGCCTATTGAAACCAGTTCCCTTAACTTCCAATCTTTTTATAAATTGTTCTATGTTGTGGGGGTAGAATACTGAAATGCTACCTTACCAATGTCAATGCAGACAGTTGGTGCAGACAGTTGCACTGTTTCTTGTGAGGATAAAGAATTCAGTCCGGCTGTTTTAGGTTTAATATTTTCATGCAGATACAGAGATGGGTACAGTACCACAAAATTTTACTCAATAGTACCACTACTTCAATTTTTTTACTCAAGTAAAAGTAAAAAAAATATTTGGTGAAAAGTCTACTTGAGTACAGAGTAATTGTTTGGATTCTAACATCTAATTTAATGTTTAGAAATGATGCAGATTGACTTTAAGTGCATGATCCGGTATTTAAAAGACTTAAATGCATAAAGAATACAAATAAATATCATAATTATGTAAGAACAAATATATGCAGAGGAAATACCTTTACCAAAAACAATGTTTCCCACATAAAACTTAGGAAACCAACCTTTACAGTGAGAGCTGTATGTATTCCAGGATAAATGACTTCCACCGATAATATCTGTTTACTGTATGTTTATCTGATCTTGAAATAGTTCAAATTACTCACAGAGGATGGAGTAGTCAGAGATTTTACTCAAGTAGGGTTAGTGATACTTTAGAGGAATATTACTCAAGTAAAAGTAAGAGATACGGCACATTAGAAACTACCAAGAAAAATATTTATTTTTTTGTTACTCAAGTAAATGTAAACTGTGTAAAAGTAACTAGTCACTACCCACCTCTGGGCAGATATGAGGACAGCCAGATGTAAAATACCCTTATAAATACCAATGAATGAGCCTATGATTCTCCATTGCCAGCCAGGCAACACGTGTATGTATAGTTCACAGTGGTATTTATGAGGCTTACAGTTTGTGAAAAACCTCAATACGGAATTTTGTAAAGGCAGCCATAATTTAAGAAAAAAACTCTAATACTAATTTACTGAAAGTAACCTTATATGCATAGTAGTTTGAACCCTATTACTTCAGTGAGCTTTGCCAAAACTGTTAGTTTTTTTTGTTTTATATACTAGCAAATGGCATGGTTTCAGATGTAAAAAAAAAAGCAGAAAGGTGAAATCAACTCATATTATTGTAATGTTGTTGGGGATTTAGAGTGTCCTCTGAAAGTCTTGAGTGTAGCTGGTTAGTGTTGTTAAGGATCAGTGGGCCAGAGTGGATTGCTGTGATGCAATCTCTTAGTTAGGGAATCTATTATTTGCTTGTATTTAGCTAAAAGTGTTCGCCGGTTACTGAGACAACGAGTGAGGATTAATACATCTCAATTGAAACTTTTCTCACATTCTCCTCTTTTCAACCAAAAGTGTTTTATTAGATTTACCAACAGAAAGTAGTGCGTAAACCTGAAACTAAAGAAAAACAAAACAAAGCTGAGGTTGTTCCACACATTTGCAATCAAGGTGAAAATTCAACTGAAGAAACTCCTTGTTTTTTCATACATCCACCTGTGACACAGCAATCAGCTTTGAACCACACCTCAGCGAAAGCCAATCGGAATCCAAAGCTCATCTTAAAAGGCCTCCGATACACACCTGTCTGCTCCTGTGGGCAGGTGGCGGATGTGCTGTCTGACTTCATTTAGATGACAACGTTTCAACTCACCTCCAGCCCCTCCTCCCCCCATCGTAGCTAAAGCTTCATCAGTGTCATTCCTCGCGGACTCTTACTGCGTTTCTTGTCTCATCTTAACCGGTCCGGCAGAAGACCGCCATGGTTGTGCCTGGTTCTACCAGAGGTTTCTTCCCAACGGGGAGGTTTTCCTCTCCACTTTCGCTGCATGCTTGCTCATCATGGACAGGTTCTCTCAACCTGTGTTATCCAATTGGACTTCCATCTTCCAGGTCCCTGAGTGAAGCTCTAGAATCAGCTCATGCAATTCACCTGATCTCCCCTTAAAGCTCAGCATACCGTGTCGCTAACCAGCAGTCTACAGACTGAACATCTATCTGACTTCTATGACTATGACTTCATCTATCTCCATTCCACCACCAGTTTCAGGCCTGGGGGGAAACAGCCCTATTATTTGCTCCTGTTAATGCATAGCTATCAAAATTGAGTTCTATGTTTCCTGCCGAGGTCTGAGCACCAAAGACAAAGTCATTATATCAATAAATTTCTCCTAATTGTCTTCTTTGTGTGAGTTTTTCAGATTGAAATGAGTGTTGCTGTGGGACAAAGTGCACCAGGCTTTAGCTTCACATCAGTCTTTGTCCTCCTGACTTTTTGCCTGCCCCACTGTGTGATCGTTCTTCTGATCCAGCCCAGTGACCAATGCTGTCTGTCTCACAAGTGTTAAACCAACCCAGGGGGACTTTAGCCAAGACCCCCTGCTTTGCAGAGCAGAGGACTTTGGCTTAATTTAATTGAGAAGCTGAGAGTGAAAGAGGTCAAAGCAGATGCTTCATCAGCTGTGAGGTAGCAAATTCTTATGCATTGCTGATTTCCGATAGACCATAAATCTCATTGCTAATACAAAAGATGTACAGGGGAATATTTGAAGGGGATTTATACACAACAGCTTCAGCATTTTTCCTCCTTTTCTTCTCAATGCTCTTCTCAAGAAACAGAGATTTTTTTTTTAAGAGCTTAACAGGAAAGACGGTACGTGAGTCTGAGATCTGCAGATGCAGGTCCACCACAACGTCACATGACACAGATTTCCTCTTTGACACATAATGCTTTCTGCTACACGAGCAGGGCTGAGCCACACAATTAAACTGCCTCTGCAGGAGGACGCTATGGTGTTTTGAGAACTACTCCACCATGCAGTCCACCATGAATGTCAATGGACATCTGAGGCAAAACAGCCAGGAGAACTGCAATCTGGATAACACTCTCAAGAAGAAAGCTGCTCTGTGGTACCGACGCTCACTGAGGGGGAACAGTGACCGACAACGATCGAGCACTGGCTCCCTTCCCAGAGGTTACAAGGTGAGACAAATGCTAAAGTGCATTTTGTTTGCTGTTAACATCTGTAAAGCCTGACATGCTGTATTCTTATCAAGTAGTGCTAAAAGTTTCTTTAAAATATGTTTAACTAAATGTTTAAAACAAGGTGACAAAAACTAGATTGTTTTAGCTGAAAAACTAAAATAATTTAGGATTTTTATTACTTTTTACATGCATGCATTGTGTAAATATTGTCATCTGAATAAGAGCTATTTGTTTATTTATTTATTTTAAGTTTAATGCTTTTAAAATATCTTAAAGGGAAACTTTGCATTCTCCCTTTGCAGCCTAAACTAACCCACAGCAACTCCTTGGTTGATTATGCAGACCCACAAAGGTGAATATACCTAATGTGCATTTAAAAATTAAATCCAACTTTGATTTACAGTTATTTAAGATCTGTAAAAAACAAAAAACAAAAACAAAAAAACAATATGTCTGAAATTAATGATTTTTGCATTTATCATCTATACAGAACTAGTGTTGTGTTGGAAAAACAGGACAATGAGACATTTGGTTTTGACATACAGGTATGTAATTTTATATTTGATTAACTTTCTGTATTATGCATTTCAAATATTAAGCTTAGAGGTAATTTGCAGTCAGGCTTTTGTCTCAGTATATACTGCATCTGTTTTGCAGACTTACGGTGTGCAGCTAAACAGTACATCTGAAGTGGAGATGTGCACCTTTGTTTGCAAGGTGAAGGAAGACAGCGTGGCTGAAAGTGCTGGCTTGACCGCAGGTAATCCACCCACTTCCTTGCGAACCTATAGACCCTGCACATGGTCTCATGCACACATCAAGAATCTTACCTAAATATCAATGGAAATATCACTTACCACATGTAAGCTGAGCATGGTATGGTGGGTGGTATACATCTTTTCTAAGCTGTTTTTATTTTTTGTTGTCATAGGGGATGTTATTGTCACTATCAACTCGGTCAGCATAGAAGGATTGTCTCATCAACACATTCTGAATCTTATCATAGAATCAACCAACACCCTAAAGTAAGTGATTCTTTTCTTGGCAACAGCAAAATAAATAAAAAAATCATCATGATTTTGTAACAGGATTTTGTTTGGTTTCAGGTTGGAGACTGTGTGTGGTAACGTCGTCAAGAAGATCGAGCTGGAGAAGAAACGCAACCAGCTCCAGGTTCGTTCCTGTAGTATTTCTAGATTTAAAGTGACATAGCCTCATAATCTCTCAAAAACCCTGCAGAAGGATGGAATATTTGCACTCTGATATTTAAAGGTTACACAGTTTTTTTTCACATGATTTAAAATATGTATATAAAAACAAACTTTTCACACTTCATTTGCATCTTCTTAAAAAAAAAAGGCACACCAGGAACTGGTCATTAACTGGACTTATGTAACCACTAATCTCACAAAGCCCTGGTTTTTACTGTTACTCAACAAAAGCAAACAAATTCAAAGAACAAATATGCTAAGCTAATCCAAGCCTCTAACAATTTCTACAAATAAAAGAGAATGGATAAGAAATTTAATTTCCAAAACATTTTCATACAAACTCATGCCTATATGATATATTAGTGTCTTGAAGGAGAGGCTCTATTGTCAGCCGTCTTTGAACTTAGCATGACTTTCTCTATGACTCTCTGCCAATAACAGCGTGCAGCCTGGGTTTTATTGTCCAGACTGACAGTCCAATAACTGAACAATATAAAAGAAAAAAAAAAGATTCCAAGTTTATTGTCCATAACTGGGTTTTTCGCTCACTCCAATAACATATTTGAACATCAGTTCCACCAGACACCACAGTCCTGTTCTCTGCTTGGCTGACAGGGAAATCCTGGCATAAAAGCTGTGGTTCTAGCTTGAAGGTTACTCTGAATTCACAACCAAATGATATGCCTAAAGTACATAAGAACAAGATGAAAGTAAAAAAATCATAAAAAAAATATTTTAACTATTGGTTCTCATCAACTTCCACTGGCTTCTTGAACAAACCTTCCTTGGTTCTACTTCTTTTCATGTCTCAGATGCCAACTTTGGTCAGCATTATTTTGTCATTCTAGACGACCGAAGAGAGATAAGATTTTCTGATTGATTTAAACTTCCTTCTTCAGAAAAGAGAAAAGAAAGAATGTAAACAATCCGGCCGAGTAGATCAAACTGTTTCCTGATTAGAGCTTTTTTAACACTAAAGTAGTACTTCTACGGAACAAAAAGACATTTTCTTACTAAAGATATATATATAGACTTATTTAATGTTTAAATTTATTTTATTATTGATAATTGTTGATTCGTTTTAAAGTTTACTTTTTTCCTAAATTGGAGATGAGTCATGAGAAATTAGGCTTGAATGGCTAAGTATTTATACAAAATGTAAGGATATCATGAAAATGTTGATATTCTGAAGAGTCAATAGTTACTATGTAATAAATGGTCTTTTATTGCTAAATCTAGAAATTCCTGCAAGACTTCACTTTGTAACAGTGAACTATGTGATTAGTCAGATCAGGTGCTCTTTGCATTACACCCTCAAAATATAAACTGTCCATGTTTGGTGTCAAAACATTACAAGCTATAAGAAGCCCTAACCTTCCCACAGACACTCAGCTGCAAGCTAAAAATGTCCACTCTGTTTTTGAGCCACACACTTTGCTGTGGCTCAACCTGCAGCTCAGTTTTCTGATTCAAAAAAACTCTCTTTTAGTCAAATGGGTCATTCTGAGTTTATAAATGTCCTGACACATATAAGAAGAATTTAACCGTGTGTTTTTTTTCTGCCCATGCAGCAGTCTTTGCGTGAGAAGTTGAAGGAGCTTCAAGCGCTCACATTACAGGAAAAAGGTCTGATGCGAGGTGAGAGCTCAGCTGTCAGACCACAGCACTTCCTTTCTCACTGCCTCTATCATTTCTCCTAAGCAGCTCTGTGATGCGAATTACTGTAGGGTGTCAACTACAGATCAATTAGATATAGGTGTTCCCCTGAGAAATGCATAATATACATTTGTCCAACTTCCTGTTGCATACAGTATTTCTCGGTAATTGGGCATTAGTGTGACAGAAATTCTGCTGTATTTTCAGATAATTTAAATGACAGCAGCCTCAATCTCTTGATGGATGCATCAGCTGTTCTGGGCTCCCCCAGGGGTCGCCGTTTTTCCAGTGATAGCAGCTACAGGAGTGGGATGACAGACGACAGTGACCTGGCCAGTGTGTTTGGCGATCCAAACTCGCCCAGTCCATACAGCGCAGCCAGCACCACAGATGATGGTTGCTTCTTCTCAAAAGACTTCCCCATGCATGACGGGCCAAGAAGAATGTCTTCGGGCTCCAGCCTCAAGCACAAGGCCGTCAGCCGCTCCAGCAGCTCCAGTCTGGCTGGCAGCAGCACCTCTTTGTCTCCGTCCTGGGATGAAACAAGGATCTCATCCTTGTTTGGGACTCTTCCCAGGAAAGGCAGGAGAGCCAGTGTGCGCAAACAGATCTTTAAGTTAATTCCTGGACTTCAACGATCAGTCGAAGAGGAAGAGATGGGAACCCCTTAAACTGTTCCTCATGAGCTCCTTGTGCCAGTTTGACATAAAGAGCTCTCCATGGTTGTAGCAATAAAGACACTTTGATGAAGTGTTTCCTCACACTTCAAGTGAAGACACATTGTTTACTCAGCGCATTCTGAGCCCTAATGGTGAGCTACTGTGAGTTCAACCTTTGGACTAAAATCTCAGTGCACAAGCATTACGAAAATGTGTTGGAGAATGTAAGAGAGAGTATAATGTATAATAGATGGACGTATATCCTGCTAACTTGAATTCTCTGTGCAACTCTCACAGAGCAGCATTAACTCCTCATGCAATACTCTGTATTTTAAAACAATGCTGTTTAGATCAAAATGAATGAATTGGATAAAAAAGGTAAGCAGCACTTTAAAGACTTTCAGGTGCTTGAAACCAAAACCAAATCTGTGAACCATATACATGATCATAACAGGATGTGGGCATGAGCGTACTACTTAGCTTATTTTTTCCATTTCCAAATTTACTCTCGAGGCCTAGAGGATACAACTTAGTTTCAGTCCACAGAGCCAGTGAAACTGCTTTTCTAAAACGTTACTGTTCTGTATATGAAAGCAATAGTTTGTAAATAATTTGTGCTTTATATTCTGCACCAAAATAAGAATTGTATATATGTATGTATAAAAAGGCTTTTAATCAATAAATCTTGTTGCTATGCAGCCAGTGTACCACAATCTTTATAAAGTGTATGCACCTAACAGGAAGAAAGTGAACTATGTCTGTGCAATCATAGCATGCAAATTATTTTGGTTACCCAACCGAAGCAGCTAATAGGCAGTTCTACTACGTAAGCACACAGCATAGCTGTTTCCTGCTGCAGCTGAAGAGATAAAAAAAAGACTAACTGCCACTGGGCACCAGGAAACCATGATAACCCCAACTGAGTCATGTTTCACTTGAAAACATTTCATGATGATGCAGTAAGAGAGATACGAATCTTATCCCTTGGTGGTTTGGTAAGTCTGCTAACTGCAGTATTTTTCTATACTCAAATAAATAACAGAAAGGTCCTCATTCAGTACAACTCATTGAGCGATGCAAGTGTTTGACCCCAACACCTCCTAACCAGAAATCTGGTGTCACCCATTGTCCATTTGACAAAAAGATCAATAATTCAGTCAATTAAAAATGTTCTTGAATTAAGCTTTTGTACATGAAGAATACCTGCACATAGAGTAACTTCCATTTTCCATTTTCTCCACTGAAAATGAGCAAACAAAGAGGTAAAAAGCAGTGCCCAGAAAATACTGAGGTCAAAAGTCAGAACTTCTAGGCTGTTTCGACAGTGTGCTCCCCAGAGATGTTTTTAATTCCATTATTTAAATCTGTCCATTTTCAGTCTTAAGGAGCAAAAACAGCATTCTGACTTTTAAAAAAAAAAAGGCTTCGGTGTGATTTTCTCCTCTCCTGTCTCCCTGCCAGACATTTCAGAATATTATAAACCTGATTCAAATTTCTTTTGAACCTTCTTTCTACAACTGGTTAAAAATGTGTCACAAAAGACATTCCAGTTTATTTAAATTATTTGCTACATATTTAAATTAGTTTTTAAAAATAGATAACCAGACCCTATTACACTACTATGTTGATGATGGTGCCTAATGCAACACATTTCTATTATAATCTTACACAATACTTAAATTATGATCCATTAAAAATCCAACTTTTAAACAGTTCTAGTGCAGTATCTTCCTTTTTCTAGTACCTGATCTCCCTCTATCTCTCTCCTCACTGCTTGTCTTGCTGTTTGGCCCAAAGAGGAGCTCGGTTTGACTCTGCCTTTTCCTCCCTATCCTGTTTTCCCGTTACGGAAGAATATTAACACAGTCAAAATCTAAATTGATAAAAATTTAAACAATATGCATTTCGACATCCTGTTTCAATGAGTTTTATTTGTCATTTCAACATGTTAAAATAAATGAAACAAAATCAGTTTTCCTGGTTCCAGAGCAGCAATGGCGTAACTATCGGTAAGCAGAGACTGCAGTTGCTTGGGGGCCCCCGACCTCTTAGGGGCTTCGTCACTGACACCTAGTTGGCCCCTGACGCAATTGATAACTAGGACGTCTCTTTGCAGATGTAATGGTGCGAAAAATTCCTCTTAAACCCACCTGATACTAGTTTGACTGACCAGACCTTATATATACCCCAACACATAGCAGATTCAACATGATGGTGAGCCGTTTAAACGCGACACCAATAGCAAAGCAGACAGTGGTACTTTTAATTACTATGTTAATGACTGTGTATAGTTCATTAGACGGTTGGTAAAAAATACACTCATATATATGTTTCAAACGACAGTGGTGTCGGATGTAGCAGTTTTCCCTGAAATCGGAGGATTGGCGATTCAAGCCCTGGCTCCGACTTTCAGTGTTGTTGTGTCCTTTGCAAGACACTTTGCCTGCATTGTCTACTGATGCTGGTCAGAGGGCCCAGTGGCGCCAGTGTACGGCAGCCTAGCTTCTGTCAGTGAGCCCCAGGGGAGCTGTGGCTACAATGTAGCTTGCCACCATCAGTGTGTGAGAGTGTGTGTGAATGGGTGAATGACTGAATGTAGTGTAAAGCGCTTTGGTAAAGTCTCCTGACTTGAAAAAGCTCTATATAAGTACAGGGCATTTACCATAAAGTTCTTAAAAGAACAATGTATTTGAGTATTTTATTTTTTACACTAAGACCTGGAATTATGGGTAAGTCCAGCGCATAGATTGTGGTGTTGTGCTTCATATGGGGCCCACCCAGATAATGTTGCTTACAGGCCTATTGAAGTGCCGTTACGCCATTGCAGAGCAGCCCAGTGTCAAAGAATAAAATAGTAAAACTAGCTATTTTAGCTAGTTTTACTAGCTAAAATAAATACTAATTTAAAAAATACAAATTTAATCAGGTATGTAAGATAAATATTGGGGTTTGCAACAGCAGTTGCAGATAAAACTGGGGCATTTTGAGTTTCTGAAAAACCACAGTGACACTTAAAGTAAAGGCAACTTTCCACAGAAAATTATTGATTTTAAATTTAACCCAATGATTTATTTTGTTCTGCGCACGACGCCCTGTCCTGCACAATCTGTTCTGTGCCGTAATGTTGCTGCTGTGGGCTCCAGCAGGAGTATAAAAATAGGTTCAACATCCAACACTAAGAAACCAAAGCTGAATTAGAAAAATTGCTGTTCCTGCGAAACAGCTGTGAGAATGCTGTACACTAAACTGTGAGTTGAAAATGGCTGAAATGATATGAAATAGAAGAAAAGATACATGCTTAATTTCTTTGTTGAAAAATAGCAGAAGAAAGCTGAAGCCAACAGCAGAAACATGTCGGCATGTTATGAATTAGCAGCAAACAGAAAAGCTTAATGCCTGTCCAGAAATAGAGCAGAATTAAGCCAATGTTGAAAATATAGGCTGAAATGTAATAAATAAGCTGAATCAGAAAATAAATTAGCAAGAAAAACTTGAATCTTATGTGGTTGAAGAAATAAAGGTTTGGTTTAACACTCGACTTCCCAGAGAATTTCAGTTTTCCTACAAGCCCCCCTCCCCTTTTCAAGTTTGTGCATTCACTCTACCTTGCTAACTGTCCCTTTTGTAATGCAAATAACCTGTGATATGACCAGCCCTTCTACATGAGAATAGATAAAGGCTGAAACAAACTGGCATCAGAACAAGAGCTTGTTCCAAGCACTTTTCATTACCTGCCGCTGCGAAATCAGACCTTTTTGCAGGAATATATTGATAAGTCATATCTAATTATTTTATTTAGGCAAACTTATTGAACAATCAGACATCATACGGGTCCTAGTTCCTGAGCTGAGAACAGGTCATAACCATGCTTTTCCAACAAGGCAAGGCAGGGCCTATTTATATTGTCCATTCACCAACAGACTCAAGCTCACTATGTGAAAGAAAATAATTTAGAAAATAATTGTATTTTGTCTTGTCTTGCCTTTTCATGTCAATCAATATTTCAGCTTAGAAAATGACAAACAATATTACTTCAATATTGGAGTAACATTTATTTCACCCAAGGAAAAGCACTATATATGAAGCTAATAGTCCCACTTAGCAGTTTTCACAAACCCAAGGTGAGTCCTGCTTGCATTTGCAACAGGTATTCTTTGTGCAGTGCACACAACGCTCAGTGCTGTAGTTCCTGTTGCAGAGATTGTGCACCTGGCCTGCTTATAATAACAATGAAAAAATCAAAAAAAAAAAAATAGAGTTTAGCACATATTCTGAAGGTAAGAGTTGTAGTATGAACTAGATAAGGTCATCTATGTGTGCTACAAGTTTGATGACACTACAAAAATCTATAGTGTAATTATTGCCTATTATATGCTTATAATAACAGTGAAGAAATCTATAAAAAAATAGAGTTTTACACATTTTTTCAAAGTAAGAGTTGTAGTATGAACTAGAGGAGGTTATCTATGTGTGCTACAAGTTTGATGGCACTAAAATTATCTATTGTGTAATTATTGGCTATCATGTGCTTATAATGACAATTAAAAAAATCTAAAAAAAAAAAACAGTTTGGCACATTTTCCCAAAGTAAAAGTTGTAATATGATCCTGATGAGGTTATCTATGTATCCTACAAGTTTGGTGACACTACAATGATCTATTTTGCCTCTCGAGCTTTCTGCTGTCCAATGTGGGCCTGAAGGATCCCTGCCAAGTCAGATAGGGTTGTTTCTCTCCCGTTGTCATCCTCTTCACCAGCTGCACCACACCACTCATGCTCTGTTTGCCCTTGCTTGTCTGATGGGGCTGACTTGGCTATACCACCTCTGGCTCCTCTCATGGTTTAGGGTTTTTCTTCTTCTGTTTCAAAAAAGAAAAAGGATCAATAAATATACCTTTGTCCTTAAGGATAGAGACTAGAATGTTGAAGAATGTGGTATTGAATGAGCAGCTTAGTGTTACATAAGAAGTTTGATTTAATTGTTGAAAAGTTGAAGAAATGTAAAATATGGACAGAAAATTAATACAGAATTAAGCTAAACTTGGAAACAAAAAAATTTAATAAAGTGTTAGTAATGAGCAATAAGAAAAGCTTAATGGACTTGTTGAAAATAGAGAAATCAGAGTGAAGCAAATGGCAGAAGTATGGCTGATTATAAATTATAAAAAAAACAAACTGTTAAGTTTAGAAATGTAACACATGCCACAACACTTTATGAGCTAATTTGCGTGTATAGTCTGAGAGGAAAGGACAGAAAACTATAAGAATAATACTATAATAGATACAACCCAGCTGCATGGCAAAATTCCTTTAATTTGAGTGCTAGAATGGTCTGAAGATGTTTTATATCAAGCTTCTTGTTTGTACATTAAATAGCTTGGGAGAGGCATCCATTTGAAAAAAAAAAAAAGGGCGTTTCAGCCACTGTCTAACCCACTATCCCTGGCTTATTCGCCTGTACGATCTTGTGCCAAACAAATGCCTATAACTCAGGCATATTAAGTTGTATGGATGCCATTCTGGCAGTTTAATTCATGACATTTTGGGGAACAACGCTTTAGGGCTGTTTTTGTTTAAAATATTTTTGAAAAGACGCTCTGTGAAAAAAGAGGGAAATTGGCTAAATTTGAAAAATGGATAAAAGTGTTTGTTGAACTATGTTTAATAAATCAAAACCCTAATAGATACAGAAATAATTTTCAGACAGTAAGAATGAGCAAGCTTTGAGGAACAAGTATACCAACTTTCATGTTTTGACCCAAAAATGTGGCCACAGTGACGATGTAAAAATATTGTTTGTTTTGAAAGATTTCAACCTGAGGCCTTTTCTCAGAATCAACATTTTCATGTGCCCGAATAAGTCAGCCAAACAGCTAAATCATAAATAATACAGAAATAAAATCAAATAAAGATTCCGTCACTGACTTCCATTATAAAACCAAAATCCTTTAAAAAAAAAAGCTTCAATGAAGTAAAACTGTAAAAGATAGCAAAAAGATGAGTTAATCATTAATACCAGAAGGGTGCGGAAATGTTTTGAAATTTGGATGGTATTTCTAGCTAAAAGTATGCAGAAGTGGTTAAAGGCGAAAATAGCTGAAATTTTAGTGGAATTTTGGCAGAATCCCAGTCTATTCTATGGGCCAAAAAAATGTCATGATTATTGCAACATTTATAAAGTGGACCGTCACATGCCTACAATCTGAATTTAAATGCAAAATATGCCGTTTGATCAATGTAAACAGGAATGCATTGGATAACACACTAGATTGTTATGAACACTTGCAGCCCCTAGATCTGTTTACCAGAATTCCCTAAATGACTCAGAGAAAGGTAAAAAAAAAAAAAGGAAGTTCAGAGGAAGCGTGATTTGGGGCTGATTTTTCTGAATTGGGTTTACAATGGTTTCATTGAGGACTGTGCTTAGTCATGTTTTGCTTGAGGATAAACTTACAGTTTCTCTTAAACACTGATATTAATGTTGTAGATAGTTAGATTATAGGTATACATTTAATTTTTTCCCCCACTTTGATGTTATGTGTTTAACTGTCTTTTACAAAGCTGTGAAGCATGACAAAAACCTCCATAGCCTGGTTGCATTCCGGTTCACAGTCATATTTAGCAGCAATTAAAAAGTTTGTCATTGCTTATTGGTGTCAGCCAGAAGAAAAATAAATCCACAAAAAAAATGTGTTTATTCAAAGTTTAATGTTTCATTGAAGAATAGGCGAGGGGAACTGGTAGTGAGACATGCAGGACACTGGCTCTGACTTTGGATACATCTGGGTGGAAGTGGGAGAAACACTGGGGAATACTTGTAATGATGGTTCTTGTATAGTAAAAGATGCTCCCTTACCCCATTCAGGAAGCTGCCGATCATCTGACCGGTGTAGGCTGTCACTTTGGATGATATTTGGTTCTGCTACATCTAACTGGTGGAAAAAAATGCTTCTACAATGAAAGATAAATTATTTGCACTTACGTGTATTGCATGTAAACTTCTGACCAACTCTGTGGCTGTTACAACCAAATGGTGGAAACAACCTTTGTTTGATGACTAGTGTAAGGAAGTTATAAATCCAGTGCTTAAAAGGGCTCAATTGTTCTTAAAAGCTTAAGAAACACTGCAGCTTTGACAAAGTATACATTAAGTAAAGGTCCTGTTTGAGAGAGTATAACGATATATAACAGAACATATTGGAAAATACTAATCCAGACTTTAGGTTTTACAGAAAGAAGAGATTTAAAATGTGAACAATTGCCCCATATACAGCTGCTAGCACCACAATGAACCTTTGTTGGGCCATGACAAAACCCCCGTTCTCCAGTAAGTCAACAAACAGATCTCCATGGTACAAACACTGGACAGCACCATGTGCTCACCTCCTAGCTGAATTGTTGGCTGGATTCTTTGATCTCTGATGATGGAGAATGCGCCGGGAAAAGATGTGACCATTTTACTTTAACTTAAGATTCACCAAAAGATGGAGGCAATTACATCTCCTTCAACTGAGTCAAAACTCAGAGCTGATGAAGAGGAGGATGCCATTGCAACAAAGATACTGGAGATTATAAATGGGAGCACTGCTGACACTTCAAAAATGACAGAGGAAGATGAGGACAGAGAGGTTTGGTCAATGGAGATGGGAGATGACTCTGTGTTCTACAGTGATGAAGAGCAGATTCACCAGGACAAGGAATCTGCCATTTTAACTGGTTCCAGAGCTAAAAGGTGCAAATATCCTGTTAATAGTGAGGCAGATGGTGAAATTAACCAACAGATGGAGGGTAATTCAGGAGTGAAACGTTTTATTTTTAAAGAGAATTCGGAAATGGAGAAGGAAATGACCCAGAAAGTAATTTGGACTGAAGAGGAAAACCAGAAGCTTGCAGCATTTAAAACTAAAAGAATGCACATATCAGACCCCGAGGAATCAGCTGCAGAGTCTGATGTGACTCCTGGAAAATTTGTCAAAACCTCTGGAGAGTCTGAGCAGCAAGATAAAGTGGCAGCAAATGGTAGGACATGTTTAAGGTCTACAGTGAAAATGTTTCAATATCTTTCATATGTAAATGCATTCTTTCCTTTTTTTAGTGGATCAACAAGTTAAGAAAGAGGAACCAATGACAGAAGCTGACACTTCAAACCAACACCTGTTACTCAACAATGATGGTTATGCCAGGCTGAACAGGGATGCAGAATTTCCTCAAAGACCGTCTGAAGCCGACTCCCAGAAATCAAATGACATGCAGTTTATGGGAGAAGAACAAGCCGACTCTCTGGAAAACCTCAGGCAAGGTCATTGGAACCTGCCTCTGCCCAAGAAATCTGACTCTAGCACCTTTAACCACCTCGCTTCCTCCAAATACAGCACCGTCTCCTACCGCAGGATCCGCAGAGGCAACACACGGCAGAGGATAGAGGAGTTTGAGTTCTTATTTACGAATAAAAAAGAACCCGCTCTTCCAGAGCATTGAGTTAAAAACATGTGGGTTAAAGCTCTACAGGCTTAGAAAAATCCCAGCTGTAAAAGGTATTTGCTAGTCGTTTCAGAAACAACTGATATCAACTACAAACTTGCATCTATTACATTCTTAAATAAAACCCAATTTAATTCTATGTTTTAAAAAAACTGTAATACAACTACTCAGTGATGTATTTAAGTGTACAGGTTTGCACACATTTAACATTCTATTTATTTGAATCATTTACCAACCAATGGCATCATACAAAAAATTGGTGGATGTTTGAATTTAATGTTGAATTTCAGTCCAGTGGTTATGACTATATATAGACTCAAATACTTCACCTATATTTCATTCAAGTTACCATATGAAGTTGTAACTAATTTAGAAACCCTTTATTCTGTGTGCAATATGCACTTTAACTCCCTAAAATAAGAACTTCTTTTGCAGCTTTCCTCTATGTGTTTTTAGTCCCATTATCTTATTTTTCTGTTCATTTCTTTTTACAGACTTTTTGGGGCTTCTTGCATAAATGTGGCTGGATATTTGCACTCCACCTTAGGGAGAAATGTTGGAATTAGCCTCCTCTAACCTGCTGTGATAGGACTCCTGTCCTGCTGGGACACCAAGCTGAGGCCAGGTTTTATCTAGCTGTTGATTTGAGCCAAATAAAGACTTTGGAGGTAGTTTTCCTTACTCATTATCCAACAATTTGGGGAATTGAGCTCACGGCATGAGGATGCCACCACCATGCTTGCTTGGTTCCCACTGTAGCCTTAATTTTGGCTTATAATAATTCATGATTTGTTGAAGTCGTGGGGGTTCTTGAATCTTCAAACCAACTTCCTTCCAGTAAATGTGAGAGTTTGGGTTAGATGTTTGAAATCTGGACATAGTTGTGCCCACCCCCCTCCCATAAGTAAAAAAATGGTCAAACATCTGTGCATAAGTGAGCTACACACTACATAGAGGGTGTGGTTGACTTACTGAAATATATAAACAAAGATCCTCAAGAAACAAAACAGGTTATTAAAGCCCACATTGTGTAAAGCAAATCTAAGTAAATAACTACATCTGGTCAGGAATGCAAGTTTGTTTTATTTTGTGATTTTGTTTGAGATAAAGCTTGTGAGGTAAATCTCTTTTTATCTTTGATTTAAACTCAGATGAAAGTAGAAATTCAATAAAGTGTTAAATATTGTCATTGTTAGGGTTCTGTTGTCCCATGGCTAAGAACTAAACAGAATAAAGAAATGTAGAAATACATTTATTATTGGTTTAATTCATTTTAAGTTGCCTTTTCTATCAGTTTTGCCAAAATAGCTCAACAGCCACACTTTGTATCACCACACAGGTTTAGTTAGGGGCCTGGACCAACACTTCCCTCTAGTGTTAAGAAATCATACCATTTAATGTTTTCAAATCATATCAATAATCCAAGAATAAAGCATTTAAATCAATATAAGCAGCATAAAGTATAACACGCCCTGAAACCCACAGCATTTTTTCCTTTACATGCAAAACAATACATTTTTCATTCTTTATTCAGTCCATGGAGAAACTAAATGTGAGATGCTATCAACCATCAAAATGGGAACTTATCCACAGATATTCCATTTTATTCCCAGTTTAAAAAACAAAAACATTCTCAGTATTTTAAATATTTTTTTCTTTTAAAAAACAACCCCTCACCAGCTGATTGATATTTATACAAATATCTTTCAGAAATCTGCTTCTGTATTCCTCCAGTCCATCACGTTTTGGTGGCTGGATCACAGTCCAAGGCTGTAGTGCCACTAGTTGTTTCCACAGAGTATTTTAAAGCTCATCATTTTACGTAGTAATGGGTGAACTCCCACTTTTGGAAGACGCTGCTGGGTTGACACGGGCGTAGACGAACCGAGTCATCCTGAGGTTCTGCTTCCAGGCACATGTTGGGAACAAACTCTGAGATGAGGTGCTCCGTCTTTGGAATTACAAAACAGGAATTACAATTAATGCACAAAGTTCTAAGCATATCTATCATGTCACTATGGCAGCAAAATGGAGAACTTACAAGAGTGGAGTGCGAGGTTTTGTAGAACCAGCGGAGTTCATGTTTGGTGTTGTCACACGGCAGCAAAGCAAAACCGCTGCCTGAGTTTTGAGACCCAATACAGAGGTTCTGCTGCCGGATGTTCTTCATCCAGGTGTAATTAAATTGCTGGTTCTGAATTAGCAGAAATAAGACAGGAAGAGTTAATGTAGCGTCTTTGTGATGTTGTTTGTTCAATGATGTTGTCTGATTGACCTCTGGGGCATTCACAAGACAGGAGCAACTGGTTCCCCTGGTTTAAAATCCATAGGGATCCGAGTATAGAGTATATACAGGAACACCTATATTGAATTCAATACCCTTTAATAAAATTGCTAAATTTTTTATAACATGACTGTGAGCTGCAACTGAGGTGGAAATGTTCAACTTTTGTTAGAAGTAACCAATTATATAGGTGTTAAACTGCCATTTTTTTGTATAACGTTTGTTGACACAATAACATGGTAGACAGACGTCCCCATTTTGGACGACATGTCCCAGGTGTTAGTGTCTGATTAAGAAAAAAAAGGGGACATTTTGTTCACATCAGCTATCAAAGCGCCGATCATGCAATTGTTAAAATCAGTGGGCCAACTTTTCTTCACCTGTACTGTGATATTATGATACCGGTGTTACACCAAAATATGTAGTAAATACTAATCTGTGGCCAATGTCAATGCTGATATATTAGCATCTTTAATAACTTGTCACATTTAGAAACACTGCAACAAACTCAATTTAACAAATATATTTTGCTTAAAGGGGGCAAACCAAATTATGATAGTATTGGAATAAGGTTGTGCTATAAAATATTGCATTTAAACTTGCCTTCTTTTTGGTTTAGTCAAAAAAAAAAAATTACATTTTAGAGACAATTACCTGCCCACAGTTTTTAAGTAAAACATAAAACTAAAACAAAAACAAACTTAAAAGCGCACTGCTGATGTCAACATTTTAATCTGCTAACCTCTACAATGAGGATGTTTTAAAGTGAGTGTAGAATGCTTGACTATGTGAACTACAGTCCTTTCTAGTTCAAATTTGTGGACCAGGAAATAAACAGACATCTTTTTTTCCACACCTTGTTTTTAAACACATGCTAAAGCTGCCTTATCCTTTGTAAAAACTCAAACCTTTTTTTTTATTTAGTAAGTTTTGGCTTCCTTTGGTTCCTAAAAGTTGGAATAATAATTACAGTTTTGTGCTGCACAGGCTATGTTAGTGTTTTAACCAAGTCCAATATAATGTTGCAGCACTTTAGGGCCAGTTTTCTTATTTCTATCCTCTTTTTAATTTTTTAAGCTATGGCTTTTTTTAATTGTCATTAAACTGTCACAAGTACAGAGCAACAAAATGAACTCCCAGCATTTAACCGATCCCCTTGGGGAGCAGTGGGCTGCCATTGCCTGAGGAGCAGTGTGGGGTTAAGGGTCTTCCTACTTCCTACTTTTCTCACAACAGAAACCTTCATTTTCCACACCTCCATGGCATCATTGCAAGTTTTTGTTCTTGTTTTACAAAAATATGAGAAATGAAGTTTAGTTTGGCGCATTTCTTCACTTACTGAACACCCGTCATTGAAGTGAAGAGCAGCCGAGAAACTGGTGGTCCCTGTAACTGACTCCTGTGAGCCAGCTGGGGAGAGTTAAACAGGTATTTAAAAAATACCTTCTCGGGTCACACTTATTGCCTCAGATGGACTTTAGTTTTTAAGATTTCTTTTATTACCTTTTAATACCCCCCCCCCAGGTAAAGAAAGCTAAGCAAAAATGTATGGTAATCATGCATATTTTTTCTTCCCTTTCATGATCATGCATTATTCTATTATGCTCTATCACTTAAAATACCAATAAATTACAATGATGTTTGTTGTGATGTGAAATATATGAAACGGTTGGGAGGGTAAGAATACTTTGCACAGAGCTGTAATTGTTGCATAATTACAGTGCTGCACACCATGAAGGCTTCTGGATACTAAGAAATGCCTCAATGAGGGGGATCAGAATCCAAAATCATCAGATATAGAAAGCCTCCATCTTGATCCCCACCCTTGTTTGTCATGGCTTTGGTCCCACTTCAGACTAAATGCATTTGTGTAAGTCTGGTTTTGCTTTTTCTTAAGTCAAGACCACAAACTATTTTTCCCCCTTAAAAGTCAAGAGCTGAAAACATTTCTCAAAATTGGTTGTGAAATACGGATTAAAGAAAAACAGAACTTACCGTTTTGCTAAGATCACAGATCTCAAAGAACAATGAATCTTTCTTCAGTGCAAGGCATTTTCTCAAGCCACGATTAAAGACCTGGAAAATAAATCAAATGCTTAGACAGATAAGACTGCAGCACTGGAAAGGTGTTTTAATGGGGAAACTAATAAAAAACACCTGGAGACAAAGCAGCATAATGACTTATATCTGATAAAAGCATAAAAGCAGCACTCTGTCATAACTCATGCACATACCAGGCCCTCAGCTTTGACAACAGGAGTATCCATGTCTGGAAACACGTTCTCCAGGTACCACTTGAAACTTTTGCATTTGAGTCTCTTCCTCAGCTCAATCTGCTCTGTCAGGTTACCAATGTTGATGACCTTTTTATCCAGCAGGTGTTGGTACCCGTGGCCATAAAAAAGGTCTTTGTACTCATCCAGCCAAACCTCAGCCACTCTTGCCAGGTTACGCTCCACTGTCTTCTGCCGGTCCTTTGGGAATTTGTAGGGATTCTGTCCTCGGAAAATGTGTCCCACACGAGAACAGGGGATGATTTCAATCTCTCCTCCACACATCCAGATCTGTTGAAAGCAGCAAGCCTGTTCAGCAACTGGCGCCACAGCGACAAAAATAGTGTGACCACAGTGGAGGGAGTCAATATAAAAAAGGATGTTTACCTTAAATGAAATCTCCATGTTCTCTCCACCCCACACATCCAGACCAGGGTCATAGGCACCGAGCTCATAGAAGTACTTTTTGTCAATGGAAAAAAGGCCCCCTGCCATAACTGGACACCTGAAAGACCAAAAAGACAAATGGTTTTACTGCAGGGACCTTAACAATCAACCACAACCCCTCAACACCATGTCTCATTAACAGAGTTAAAGCTATAGATGATTTACAGTTGTTATAGAGAACCTCTATCATTTTTTTGCTCAAAGCAGAATCACTGCTGAAGGCACCTGTAATACCACATGTAGTGATTGCCTTAGATTTACAAGCTGAACTGGTAGCGATTCTGTCAAAAATACACATGGTGAACAAGAGGAATATACAGTAGCAGCCATTCAGAATGGCCCTTCCCAGTCAAAGGCCAACTGAATTGCAGCCCACTTCCCGGCGACTACCAGCAAAATTCCCTCCAACTTCTAGCCACTGGCCTTTTCCTGGGCTTGCATTTTTTTCCCCCTCTAACTCCACCCTTTCACTGAAAAACAGGGTCTGACCAGGAGATGGCGCTTCTCTTTAGATCTTAAAGGGGTTATAGAATTATTATATAGGGTATTTGGTGCTGGTCCTTAAGGTCTCTGAATAGGGTGTGTAACATTGGTTAGGCTGAAAATGGCTATTCTGAGCCCTAATGCAAGCCTGGTTATAAGACTCAGAATTAAACGACAGGTTTTCTTCCTTTTATGGTATGCTCATGAATATTTAGATGAGCTGTGCGCTGATTGGTTGGTTTACAACGGGCGAGGCAGCTGAGCAAAGATGCATCATAGCAACAAGCACTCACTCACTCACTCACTGAACCATGAAATTGTTGATATGGTAGGGTGACCAGATGTCCTCTTTTTCCCAGACATGTCCTACTTTTCATACCTAAAAAAAACTTCTGGGGGGAATTTCAAAATCGTCCGGGATTTTGGTCGACTACAGTGCAGCAGGTAGTCGAAACAGGGAGCCAGCGGGGGACGGAGCTACCGAACGTGACCCAGTGACGGTAGCCTGGACAAAGGCGGCTCCCACCTACCTTACTGGGCAGCCGGGGGGGGAAGCATACCGACACCGGGTCGAGTTCGGTCCAGTTCACTTTTTATGGTGGAAGTTCAGAATTGTGAGATTTGCAGAGAAAGGAGGTGTCAATGGGATTTGAACTTCTCTGTACGTCCATTTCCCCCACTGAATCATTATTATTCATCTATGACCATGTAAACTCGGTTTTGTATTCTATGACCCCTTTAATGTCCATAAATCATGACAGAATATAAATGAAATAAATGAAACTTAACAAATGTTAGATTTCTTTGTTTTTATGGTCAGTGAAGCTGATCTAATAAGACAAAGCAATTGCTATATATATAAAATAAAGAGAAAGGAAAGGGGATGGTGAGGACAGTACCTGATTGGATCTGTATCTTTCATGTTGTTCTTCTTAATGACGTTCTCTGGTACTGGGCTCCAGCCAAACACCAAAGGCCACTTAAAAATCCCTCTTTGGAAGTTGTCAACAAGCATGTAACTGAGAATAACACAAAGCCCCTGTTAATGCATTTCTTGCAGAAATCCCGGGATTTGCTAGTCTGTTATCTTAAACTCAAAGTTACCTCATGTCCTTATCGCTGATGACTTCAATCACTGGACAAGGCACCTTCTTGCGATCCAAATAGACCCTCTCCAATAGCGGCTCCAACCAGCCCACATTACATTCAATGTGGGAGTCGAGAAAGGTAAGAACCTCACCTGTTAGAAACCAAAAAGCCTGCTGCAGGTAAAACCAACATTGACCTGCTCATCTGGCAATGCAAATCTAAACATACCTCCAGGAGCAGCAAGTGTTACGGATCCATGTAAAGCACAAACAGGAAAAACTCCAAGTGGATTGAAAATTTACATAAAGAAATTTTTTTTTGGTTTCTTTGACTTACACTGTCCTTTTTGTTGCACACAGACAATTATACAAAAGTAGCAGGGTAAAATATGTAAGCAGGTCTGCTTTGACAAGGTGACATTCCTATTTTTCAGCCAAGTTATGCTTATTTATATGCTGCTATCTAATTTTAGATCAAGAGATATGTGTGGCTTTGCACGGCCTGTAAACATAAAGCCCTGTGACTGCATGCAATTTATGATCACACAGCACACAGGTACTCAATTAAAGCTTCCAAGTCTGTCATAGGGATCTTATGTTACGCACCAGCATGAATCAGTTTATAACTGGTAAATATAAGGAAACGGTTACCTTATTTTTGCAAATGTATCACAAATAAAAATCTGAAAGTTTGATATGAATTTCTTTGCTTTGACAGAGGGTTGAATACATGATCCTTAGTTATGCCTTCATAACTAAGCTAGTATTAAAATAAGTTAGTCTAATGAGTCCAAAACAGTACTTTCTGCTACATCTGTTAAAAATATGTGTCAGAGAACTGTCTGAATGTATCACCATCCTTCAGTTTGAAACAAAGTAGTGGATAAATTATGCTGTGGTGATGGTTTAGTTAAACAGGATTAATGGAGTACTGACTGATGGAAGGCTTTAATATTGATATTGCACTCTCTTCAGTAATGCCAGGTAAACACTGTGTGATTTTCAGCTGTGGCAGATGAAAGGCGAGGGCCTTTGGTAGTGATGGTGAGATGAAGCCTCATGAGACATTGAACCTTTTGGCCAAATTGCTTAAACGATCCCCACAGTTCATGAAGCTTCATGTGAACATGTGGAGTGCATAACTACAGTTAGAAATATGATCTGTGATTTTTTGTAATTGTTTATGTTGTTGTTTTTTTCCATTAAGGTTCCTTTCAAATTGCTATTGATTGGTGTGTATAATAAAATTTTTAGTAAGGTTTTTTTTGTGTGTAAAATGTCTTAGAAGAGAACAATCATTTAAGGTACCCTATTTTCTGCCATTTTAGTGAAATGAGCTCAAGCAGACAATGAAAGTGTTTGTGCAAAATGGGCAATGAAATTAGTAAAATGAAATGTGTTAGTCATTTTTATTCAAAAATAATAGTTTTTCCAGTTTTTGGTTTTAATTGGGTTGGAAGTTATGTGATCAACCAATCTTTTGGTTAAACCAACCAATCTAATTTGGCGCAGTTTTTACCCAGTCTATATTTGTACTCGGTCAAACCAATACAAATTAGTCGCATTAGCCAAAATACTTGTTAAGTATAAGCGCAACTTTCAAAAGTCTAAGGTGGGTCTCAAACTTACAACTTCACAAGTGGAAGTCTTTGTCTTACAGCTGATGTGTATACTGCCTGGAAGCCTCGGCTGATCTCATAACATCACTAGCCTTTGGAAAATCATGGAGGAATCTTTGGTGGTAGCTCTTAATCTGTGGTCTAACGTCGCACTGTGAGGCAGCTTCTAGGATGGCTGTTTTTAGCATCTTGTGACCACAGATAACCGGCGATGATTATCTAACAGCGTCTGATATTTAGAATGACAATCCCACTATGTGACAGCTGCTGTGACCTACGTCTACTGATCAGCCAATAGAAATGCAGCTGCTGCTGGAGATGTGCCACTTAAAGATCAGAGAAGATGAATGCAAGGCAATCTATTTCTAGGATATATTCTGATCTACTAGATAATAATCCACAACATTGAGCTGAAAGAACTTTTATAAGGAAAAGAGTGAGGAACGGAAGAGACGAATGAATACAATTGACATGTTTTGGATGATTTCTGTCATTGAGAACCTATCCTGTGTCCAACAAACAGCAATATAGAGAATCAGCTACGAAAACAAGCAGGTGCATCTTCACATTTCACACCAATCACAAACCAGAGAGAGCTACTCTTCTCAGATTGTAGCCTAAATCCAGATTTGCTGGCCAAATAGTTTGAGCAGGAAAAACATATACATATCCTTTTTTCTTGAAGGACTTCTTTATGCACTTGGAGAGGACTGATGCACTAAAGAATTAAGGACATTTTTACCAAACATTTTTTAATGCCTGAATTAAGCGGACATTGACAAATCTCCTTCATTTGTTATTGTAATAATTTTATTCAGCTCTTCTGATTGTGTTCATGCTTTGGGATTGAAGATGCAGCCAATCAACAATTTTTGATTGACCATATAATCCAGCTGGCTGTCATATTTGTAATATTCCACAGAAAGGCGAGATTTTGTACCTTCAACTCTGTAAACTAGTATCCCAAGTCGGTCTGTTTTCCACAGCCAATTCCATGTCTAATTCTCCTTTTTCTAAATTTGATTCAACATCAGGCGGCACAGTTTGATGTGTTACGATTATCTGGCACACAATGATAACATTGGTTATTGTTGTGCATTTTATATTGTAATGAAGTATTAGAGATAAAAGAGGGGAAAAAAAGAGTGTAGGGAGGGTTTAGCTATTTAGAAAAGAATATAGGACAAAATTAGCTTCTCGAAAAGAAAAGCAAGAAGATCTATACTTTCTAGTAGCCTTGCAGGTTTGATCAAGGTGAATGGTGGTGCTAGTTTTGACCCAGGAGGGTGTAAATCACTTGTTTTCAGACATTATATTGTTGATATTATGTATCATTTTCCTTCCATCTCGCTATTCTGCTCTACTCCCTGATGGCCAATCGCATTAAAACCGACTAAATTATACTGAAATTTGTGATTAAATGTCAGAAAATGTGAAAAAGATCTAGAATTCTAGAGTGATCAGCATGCTAAATAAACATGCCAACTGTCAGAATTTAAAAGTTATTTGATTGAACCCTAAAGTTAAAAAGAACATTTTCATGAATGATTGTTTTTTTTAGCATTATTACCTTTGGCAACAGCTGCTCCAGCTAGTCTGGCTCGGATCAATCCCTGACGTTCTTTGAGGCGAACGATTCTCACTTTGGGGAACTGTGACATGTACTTATCCAGCTGCTCTTTCAGATAGTCTGAAAAGGAAAAATGTAGAATAATAATAATATCAGTAATGAATGGGAGGATTTTCCTCTTTTAAAACGCTTGGAGTGTTTTTAACCTTTAGTACTGGCATCATCCACTAGAATAATTTCCTTGAGGAGGTGTGGTGGAGATCTGTTCAGAACGCTGTGCACAGAGCGAAGGAGCGTGGACCACACCTCATCCACAAAGCAAAAAATCACAGTGGTGCTGGGCAAATCGTCATGGACCAGACTCTGTGCACAGCTGGAAGTACAATAAAAGATTCAGACCAGAGCACTTTGTCGTTTCGGGAAGAGATTCAGAACAGAGTACTTACGATTCTGGCCTGGTGTCGGGAACGGCCCGGTCCACTGGGATCTGATCACTGAGGTAGACGTTGAAATGACCCTCGTCCCATCTCTTCATCACCTCCGCGTCTTTGCTGCCGGGGAGGATCACCGCCTGGCCGAACTGGCCGACGGCATTGGGGTCTCTGGGAGAATTGGTCGCATCTAGAGAAAGCACTTTGTGGACCCCCGGCTTTCTGACAGGGCTGGAATGATTTCCTGACATGAGGTTGACATCAGGCTTGGAAGAAAGTTTCACCTCCTCCTTTCTATCTACATCCTTTACGAGTGTTTGCTGAGATATTGTCTTAACAGGGTGTGCCTCATCTGCTCTAGGCTGACTCACTTTTACGCCATTATTAACAAGATCCTCCTCCACCTTTTTACCCGTCTTTGAATCCTTGTTGTCTGAAGGACTGTGTGTAGATTTAGCAGCTTTATCAAGGTCTGCCTTTAAAACATTTTTGCTTGTCCTGAAAGCTCGCTGCATTTGGGTCACATTGGCCACCGCCACTTTCAAATCAAAGTTCACAGCCTTCTTCTTAGGAAGGCCTCCTCCATTGTTTTCTTTAGATAAATCAGATTTGTTTTTGTCACTTCTGAGAACATGACCTTCGTGCCCCTGGTTAGATTTCTTCACCTCCATCTTTGGATCCAGCTCATGTCTGTAGACTTGGTCCAGTTTGATGCCTGGGTTGTGCTCCACTTTCCCAGGATGTGTCACCCTCTGCACTGGATGTTTGAACCCCCTCCTCTTAGGCTGGGTGAAGCCAATATACTGCTGCTGTTGTTTCTTCATCATCATGATCTCCTTCTCTCTGATCACCCTCTCCCTCAGCAGCTGGCTGTTCACGTCGTTTATGGATAGGCGCAGAGCTGCCATGTCAAACAGCAGCCAGATGACAGAAGCAACAAACACGAAAGCCAGCACCCTCCCACTGCCCCGCAGGTATCTTCGTACCTTCATCATTTTCAGGTTAAATATAAATAAATAAATAAACCCTACATGAGTTTCATTCTCGAAATGGAGCGAACTTTAAGGAAGTTTAGTGCCTGCGTGGCATTGTTTCCCCAGCAGTAGCCAGAGCTATCAGTCAAGAGGCTGACAACAGCCAGGCGACAAAGTGGGTTTAATTCCTCCACACCGTCCCGCTCCGGTCACGTCCAGCCACCCGGAAACATTTTAGCATTTAGTCCGAGACGGATAGTTCGACAAAAACCGTCTAAGTTGGAAACAACTCACCTAAACCAGCTTTTTTTTTCTAGCGGCGTGTTTTCCCCGACTGAAAAAAACTTTCTTTAAACAGACACTATAGTTTTGTATGAGGACGTTGCAACTGAGGTTTACTCTATCCGCGTTCTGATTGGACAGGAAATGTGGAACGTGTGGCCTCTGAGGTCCTGGAAAATTTCCGGAGAAAGATGGGAGAATACCGGAAGTAGATTGTTTGGCCTTCAGAATAAGATACACTTAAAGGACCAGTTAATAATTTTCGTTTTTAATGAACAAGTTTTAAGTTTCAATAAAACTTGAATGAAAAATTTTAAAAGAGCGGAACTAGTAGTAGGAATACCTTTTTATTAAGAAATGTATTTTTGTAAAAAAGAGAAAATGGATTCTCCTTAACTTCAGTTAAGCTGGTGAAGGACCAATTTATTACGGTTAAAATCAGTGTTAAATCAGAGAGATGATAGAGAGATAACGACTACCACAGTATGAATGCCTATGTATATATAAAATACAGTATAAAACAGGGGTACTGAGAGTCTTTGACTAAAGACATTGTAAAGTACTAACTGTTGTCCATAAAGCTCTTTATTTTAAGAGAAATTATTATTGTGTGTCAAATTGTTTTCAGGTTCTATAAGTTCCTATACAGAGCTGGCCTTCGTTGTTAACTTGTCAGGCTTTATTAAATAGTTTACTCTGATGCTCTTATCCCAGCAGATGATGGCAGAATAGATCACCTATTCGAGGTGCCACAGTCTGCTTTGTGGCACCTCATACACATTTGAGTCTCCAGTGGAGTCTGCTGTCTAGATGAACACAAATAGGTTCCTGTCAGAGTAATTTTCAAGCAAAAAAAGAAGATTGTGTATAAAATTGATATATTAATTCTTTCTTTAAGCTAGGCACATTTTGATTTTTACACCTTTTTTTTTAATATGTTAAAGAGCTCTGTGTATGCACCTTGATGCTCTATTTCTCCAGTTATTTTCCCTGAAAAGAGATCACTTGGGACAAACTCTTTAATTAGCACTTCATAATTTATATGTAATAAATAACCAGGAGACATGACAGCAGATTCTGATAGAAATTGTAATCTTACTCAGATCAGAAAAATTGCTTAGAATGTACAGAAGGCAGCTGCTCACCTCTCAGGAAGTGGCCCCGATTAACAGTTAAAAAGGCATTTTATACATCTCCAGTCTGTCACATCATCTTATTTTACATCATACACGTTAGCAGATGATTAGACATCCATGGTTCCAGCCTTATCAAAATATTACACTTTGTTCTTAGCTGAAGGGCACCGCTCTCATTCTATTTCCAAATTTTTGTCAAGTACAGAATGAAGATTCTAACTGTATATCCAGACAGAGGAACTGTCCTTATTAGATTAAAACATCAGTTCTGACACACAACAGGCAGCCAATACCAAGGTGTAATTAACTCACATATGTTTAGTGATAATTATCCTAAGACCTATAATGTCAAAACATTACCTAGACCAGATACAAAGAGCAAAAATCCCAGTATATTGTCTCTACACGGTACCAACATGAAATTGGTTTAAATATTCAGAACTTGGGTTAGAACATCCTACTCTAAAGTATTAGAGCTGCAGATATATTGGCCTTTCCTTGAGCTAGCAGATAGCTCTAGCCTTGACCAATTAATCTAGAAAGGTATGCAGAGGTCAAGAGGGATCTCCGCTGCAGGCATGATTTTAACTGCTCTTAATTATTTTTTAATTGAAGTTTTTGTTGTTGCGTGTTTTAATTAGTAACTCACTCTGTATACCGTATACCTTTATATATGTTGACCTGGCATAGCTTATCTGCTGTTAAAGTTTATATGATAGGTCGTCTAGAGAAGGCCTGATACTAAGTTAGAATCCACCAATAGCTGTAAAACCTAGAAATTCCGAAGGGCAGGTACCTCAACAGGTGAAATACACTACAGTTGCAAAGTATTATATGAATTGAATAGTCATAGACCTTTTTAACTATTAAGTATGATGGGAGGTTTAAATATTTAGGCGTCTTAAATGCTCACAATACCCTTCATTGTCAGAATCAGAAGCAAGTATTGTGTCCAGGGCAGCTGCTCCTATTCCCATAGAAGACACATGACAATTGTGCTACACAGCATGTGAAAAATCACAGGATCAGCTCTGCTCCTCCACTATTAGGTCATTCATTTACATTTTTCCCCTATTGTTTCTTTTGAGCACACTAAGCAGACATATAGCGAAATTTAAAATATAAAAATTAAAACATCTTAAAGTTGAGCTTAATACATTTTACAAATTTTATATTTGAAAATATGGACTTACAGCACTTATTACATCATGCCATTCACTATTTTACCTTTTAACCTTGTTAGCATTTTTTTTTATGTATACCTACAGCACATGACTATAAGGAAAAATGAAAGATTACAATCAGGGAGTATTAATTTGAAAGTCTTCACCGGAAATATGTTGGTAAATCGAGCTCCTCCAGCAACTTGACATTCAGTTTGGAAAACATACAGGCCATGAATAATCAATAAACATTTATAAGGGGCCTGTCTCTGTAGCTAAAAAGAGGCGGATGTATTTTTATTATTATTGGATTGTTTTCTTAAAAAAAAAAAAAAAAAAGTAATTAAATAAAGTTTTAAGTTACTCCTAACAGCATTTTGGAGGGTATTTAGATTACTGGATCATAAAGCAGGTTTAACCTGCCCAAACAAGTCCACACACCTCAAAATGTAGAATTACTTGATAAACAATGGATATTGCAGTACAGGTATTTGAGTGAGGTCATTGAACATTTGAGACATTTTTACATGACTTTTTTCAGGTTTCTGAAAAGGTTGAACAACCACAACATTATTATTTATAATATTATTATATCATTATTACAATAATTTTTCTCAAACTGTATTTAACACAGAAAATGTAAATAATTTAAAATAAGGATTTTTTTCATTACCATTTATTTTAACCCCTTTCAGAAGACTCAATAAAACTATGTAGACAGTAAAAACAACAGAAAAGCAACACCAAAATATACAGTATTTTGGTGTTGCAGTATAAAGAGTTTAAATGCAACAAAGTACTTTAAATCTTATAAAATAAAATAAAAAATGGTTAAAGTCTGTCATTGTAAGAAGTCAGTGACGGATCTAGGAAATTGTACACGGGACAAAATGTTTAGGCAGGGTGGCAATAACAGACCATCTCCTTAAAATATGTAAGTCAATCTCTCCTATGTAAATTGAATCAACAAAACACCCATCCTAAATAAATAAATAAATGAATATAATAGACAAATTCAGAAAATAATATATTTTACAATACTAGAATGATTTCAGAGATTGCTTTTTGGAGCTTTAAGGTGTCGATTACTGTGCTGGAGAGTAAAAGGTCTCACAAAGAGATTAAATCTCTGGATTATAATTTATACAGACAATAAATAGCTATATACCAGTTGGTCCAGTAGAACAGGCTCCCCTGACTCTGTGGCTTCCTTTTCTTCATTAGCACTTTTACCCATAATTCTTCTTTCTTTCTCTCTGAGTATGAAATCTTCTCATTTTCACCAATAATACTAACACCATTTTCCTCATCCTCTCTCATTTCTTCAACTCTGTATTTTCAGTTGCTTCCATCACCAGAAACCCTCCTTGTCCCTCTATTACTCTTCTTTCCAAAAATCACAATCTTTTCTTACACCTAATCCATCATGTTTTTTAATATATATACAAAAGAACCTAGTAATGTGTGCACTTTTATTTTTATTTATTGTGATCTGCAATGTGCAACCATCAAGATTTTGAAAAAAAGTGCCCTCTTTTCTACAGCATTCTATCACAATATGAAAACAGATTCTTTTCTAGATCACATTCACACTGGTCACACAAGCAGTTCTATTTGAAAATGTTACAATGGCAGCAAATCATATTAAATATACATGTATTATAATGTTCATTATATGTTCCTGTTAATTTAATACATAATCAGAAGGCTGTACGTGGGTTTTGGAAAAAGTACTTCCAAGTATTTGGATGACATAACAGTAAGGCAACAGTTGGGGAGGGTGAAGGCTGTACACCAGGTAGTCACTTCATTTGAATGGGATTAAACTGATCTCAGATAATAAAATCCCATATGAAAGAAGTTTCTAGAATTTTCTTTTTTCATTTGCATCATATTGCAAAAATAGAAATATCCTGTCGAGGGGTGATGCTGAAAAAGGCTGGGCTATTGTAATTCTTTACTATCAGGAAGTTCACGAACTGTAGTTAAAATACTTCAGCTGATCCAAAATGCTGCAGCCAGAGTTCTGATGAAAATTAAAAAAAAAAAGATCACAAATCTCCTATCCTGGCTTCTCTTCATTGGCTTCCTGTTAAATCCAGAATAGAATTTAAAATCCTCCTTCTCACTTGTAAAAGCCTTAAATGGCCAAGCTCCATCTGATATCAGAGATATGATTGTTCTTTATATTCCTAACAGAGCACTTCACTCTCAATCTGCAGGTTTACTAGTGGTTCCTAGAATTACTAAAAGTAGAATGGGAGGCAGATCTTTTAGTTATCAGGCTCCTCTCCTGTGGAACCAACTACCAGTTTTAATCCGTGAGGCACCCTGTCTCACATCCATCCATGAGTCGGATATCGAAGATAATTGAATTACTGCTTCTTCTTTTTTTTACCAGCACAAGAAACAAAATGTTGCAGAGATATAAATAACCTTTCAAATTAGTGTTATGTAAGCTGCAAATAATAAAGCGATGTTGAGGAAGACACTCAAACTCTACCAAAGTAGTCAGAACTATTATGTTGTCAATATAATGGAGTTGAGAGCAACAGTAGAAAGAGGTTTATTAAACTATACATCTTGATGCTGTCAATGTAGTAAATGAAAAAAGGAAATTTACAGTGAAGATTAACTAGTGTCCAGAACAGAGCCCTGAGGCACATCAGATCTCATTGGAAAAGACTAAGACTAAATCACTCTAATGTGGATGGAAGCAGTGCATCTATTTGGCTTTCAAATCAGTTTAAAGGTGTTTTTTACTAACGCCGTTACCTTTTTTTTTAGTAACGAGGTAATCTAACTAATTACTTTGACTGTAACTATAACGCAGTTACCATTGCCGACACTGCACGTTACTCAAGTTGCACAATTAAGCTTTTATAGGACTCCTGCGCACCTTGTCATGAGAGAGGGGAGGATGAGATTGGCGGGGGCGAGAAACGCAAAGTAACGAAATAGTTTCTTTTACTAGTAACTAGTTACTTTTATTGTGGAGTAATTTAGTTACTAACTCAGTTACTTTTTGGGAGAGGTAACTAGTAACTATAACTAATTACTTTTTCAAAGTAACGTGCCCAACACTGCATTTATACTGTATTTGATCAGTTTTATAAAGAAATAAATCGCTTTAAAAACATGTTGAACTTTTTTAGGTAATTACCTGATATAATTTAACCATTTTGCATTTTTTAAGGCAATTCTATTGATAAATATAGGTCAGTCAACTTCATATATACTGATAAGCATTTAGGTAGATTAGGATTCTGCTGCTCCACCAGTTCTTTATTGTGCAGATTCCCACGTAGAGTCCCATTAGTAAAACCTGTGTTACTGCAGCCATTAGGCAGTGATTAGTGGTGGCAACGACAGGTTTTCCTCTTCATCAGCAAGACTCTCTTGGGAGAACCAGTGGCTCTATCCAGCCTATTAATAGTCCCCAACATGAGGAGGGAGGGGAGTGGTACCTCCCATGGTGCCTGCCCTTAACCACGCTACACACACTTTCATTAGCGTGTTAGCTAAATGATTGGCCTCAGGATAGCCCCCAAGCCCTGTAACGCACCCACAAGCTTCCTGGTCAATTTATTCATTTATTCACCAATTTCAGCATTCACACTCTTTGTGGTATAATATGGTAGATTTGGCTGGTTTCTTTAAAGCAAACTGAAAAGGGATGCAGGAGTAAAAAACACAAGCTATAAGACTGAGGCGACAGAAGGAAAAGCAGGCTTATTATACGGTTTTTATACTTTAAGCAAACAAACAACAACAACAAAACAGTGTAAATACCGACTGCTAGGGGAGTTTTAAGACAATAGTTACTTTTTTAATGTCGGCCCTTCAATTATGTCTAACTTGTAGAAATTATTATTTAGAATAGAAAATCCCTTTATTATTCAGCAATGGGGCAATTGTATTATTTGTATTTAAAATATTTTCTACGTTATTCAAGTAAATCTTTCACTTAATTGAACATGTTTAATCTTAAACAAAGTTTTACATTTTGAATTCTTCAGAGTTTATGTAATCTAGTATAATCTGTATTACATAACTGTATTTACATCTCCTTTAGTATAAATCTTTATCAGAGAGTCCTGGAGAGTAGAACTAGTTCAAGAGGGGCCAGGACCAAAATTAGCTTCTAACTTCTTGAAACAGCTCAAGTCTGAGAAAATGCCCCAAAAGAGTTTGTGTAAATAACATTTGACTAACTTTCAAATAGTTGTCTTTTAGATTGGAAGGTTTTAGTAGAGAAGTTGATTGTTTAATGCAGGTTGTTCATCACTGATTATTTTACAGACAGAGACATGCTGGGAAGAGAATATTTCCAGCTTTTTTCAGTCAGTTTAGCTATCTGATATAAATAAATACAATAAAAACATCCCCTTAAAACTGCTATATCATTTCTGGATTTTAGACCATTTCATTTTTTCTCCATACAGTAACTTGGACCAGTACTGGTTTATACATAATTGTTCTTAGAATGGTTCATGCACAGGAAAACTAATGGCGATACACATCCAACGCCTGTTTTTCCTGTTTGATTTATTACAGGCTTTAATTACAATGGTGTAAAATTCTTTAATTGTAATGAAATTATTCAATTGTGAAGTTTTTAAATTTGCTTTAAAAAAAAATAAGACCAGCCATCAATGTAATCGTGCGGGGCCAACTATTCTGTGTTCAAAAGCTCATGAGATTTAACTTTTAAAGACTTCCATCAACCTGTTAATGTTCATTTATACAATTTAAACCAATATAAACACCATCCCTCCCACTGGTGGCAATTTGAGAAAGGGTCACATTTTATTTACCGACTCGGACGTACTGTTTGAAATCTGAAATCTGCAGAAGATATATATATATATATATATATATATATATATATATATATATATATATATATATATATATATATATATATATATATATATAGTGTATGTTATCATGTGTAAAATTTGCAAAGTGTTGTAAGGCTGCATGTCTTTGGACCATGTTAATTGAAATTGCATCCTTCTTTCTGCACAATTTGCATAGAGGTCATGTTTTTCTACTATGGCAGATACAACAACCGGCCCTCAACAGTATGGTTTGGTCTTACCCACTGACATTTCAGTGCCAAATTATGCATATTGTGTGAATTAAGTTAATTAGGGAATTCATTAAGAAATATGGCTTGCGGAAATGAGTATAATATTTAGTTATGTGTTGTAATTTTCTTTCATTGTTCCTACTAATTTGTTTCATAACACTTCCCGCGGTTAGTGGCCCACCCTGTATTAACTGTGATGTATGTAATTTGTTAGCAGTTTAATTAATTATGATTAGAATCAGTCGATGTGTCGCTTGTTTTGACAGATGGTCCCTATCAGTGAGACCTTTGCACAATTAACTTCTTATTTCTTTCCGTTATGTGCTGAAGTTGGTGTAAAGAAAATGTGCAGCACGTTTTAAAGCTTCACGCAAAGGAACAATTATTGTAATTTAGCCAATAAAAGAAAACTGATTATCACCTTGGATTCACTGCATGCTTTCTTTTCCACCCTCTCATTTGGTGATGCTGGTTAATTGTAGCTATTAGATAAAATAATTAGATCTTCTGATTATTACTCCTTCCCACAGAAACAGGAGACCTAGGCCCATAAAATCTTTACTGATTGCTCTACATGATTTTTTTCCCCCACTTAATGATTTTAGCCTTTGACTTATTCACCTAATTAATTAGTGGCATGTTCTGGCTTGTTATTTTACATCCTCTTCTTAATTTCATACATTCCTTTAAATGTGTTTCATAAAGAGGAAAACCTGTTTAGTCTCGGTGATGACGTGACAGTGTTTGTCCACAAGATGGCGCTTTAACTCTGTTCATAAGATCTAACACAAAGGAAAATCTGTAAATTAAGAATATCAACATGGATAAAATATCATACAATTCTTTGAAAAATAGTGTTTAAAATTAGAACTTAATATGTTTATTCAATCACCAGCCTTTTTTTCTTCTTCATTTAACTGATGTTTCATATTTTTATGTGAATTCAGGTCTTGTATCAAACTATCAACGATTATATAACAAGGGTGCAGGTGCATTGTTTCATAATATTGCATAAAGCCCCTTTGGTTAAATACAGTTTTATGAATCCTTATTATTCCTTACAACAGAGTTTAGAACATTTAAGATGATTATTTTTACTCATATTTGCTATTTTTTATTTAAACCCACAGGGACCTCTCAAAGGAATCCATGTTTTTTTCCCACTTATCACATACACACACACACACACACACACACATATATATATATATATATATATATATATATATATATATATACAGCACATACAGGGAATTGAATAAAATCATAGTGCATAAATGGGGACGACCCCACTTCATTCTCTCTTATATTCATAATTATATCTTATATCAAATAACCGGCCGCACATTTATTCTCATTTATGTGTTTATAGTTCTTAGACAACAAGATGTTATTTATTGTGTTGGATTAAGAAGATTTTAGGTAGAGTAGTTATATTTTTTAGATCCTAGGCTGAATGTTTATTTTTTTGGTGAATCATTATGGAGCCTGCTGGCATAACTACGAAGAAAAAGAAATCTGTTAATAATGTTGGGAAAGAAAAAAAAGAGCAACAACTAGTTAATTGAAATGTACCTATTTTGTTCTCTAATTCTTCTACTAATCTCACAAATCTTTATACTGTTTATCTGTTATGTGGTATTTTCCTTGGGAAAAAAAAAAAACAAGCAGCAGCTAAAACTTATTAAAAAAAAGAAAAATAAGTAATGACTATAAAATGAACTTTGAATGAACACCTCTTATTATAGATTAAATCACAAAATAGGCATAAAATATATAGTTAATTCAGTTATATATTTTATGTTTAAAAAGTATTGCACAAGCTAGTTATTTCACCAAATTGAATATTGCCTCTAACTAAAATACATTCACACCCTTCATCCTTTTCTTTTCAGGTGACATGAAGGTGATACTGATTTGATTCCCACTGGATATGACTTAATGTCTGACATAAAAAATAACTACATAATTTGTCTCAATCCAGAGGGCTGACTTGGCATGGATGGCAGCGGTCCTAAATGTCACCCTGTAATGAGATCTGGCCAAAGGTACACAGTTAGGACAGTGCCCGCTGGCACCTGTGATGCCCACTGGCGGCTTTTTTACCCCTCAGCCATTTGGACAACCCCACTTTCCTTTGTGCACATGGCCGTACATGATTTGCATCCTAACAAAAAGTTTTTGTTTTGTCAAGTTTCATTTTTACTTTGCCAGTGGAATCATGCAGAAGGGAGAATATATTGTTGTACTGAAGCAAAGCACAGCAACAGTGAGTAACATATATAATGAAAATAAGAACAAGTTTCCAGATCAAATGTAACCCTACAAAGATGATACATGCTCACCATTACCATCCTACTCATGCCTTAAGATACACATGAGTGAGATCTGCATGGATTGAATACTTGCAGTGACCACATAACACTTAAACTCATCCAACAAGGTGCTATCTCTCCAGATGGAAGCGGGAAGTCTTTCAGTTTTGCGAAACTTGACTTTTCTAGTTTGACTGCTGTGGGACCTATTGGTGACACACCGCGTTTACTATCTTACAAAGACACAGGAGATGACGGAACATTGTATCTAAATTAACTTTTTCTATTTCCCGGTGAATGAAATCAATTCCATCCTTTTATGTTACGTTTCATCTGTCTTTTGTCTTGTTGCGGAATCTTTTCTCTTTCTCTCTCATTCATCTGTTTTGCCCTTTCCTTGATCTGATAGCATTAAACATATAATTAAGTCATAAAGGAGGGGACTGATGAGTGTAGCAGATGGTAATTGCGTCCTACATTTGAATGAAATGATATGCATTGCTACAATTTACAGCCTTCGCCTCATATTTTATTCAGCAACCTTTTATCTCTTTTCCCGCAGAATTATTCTGCAATAAATTTAGACATCTTATCAATAGCTGGAGCGATAGTGGCAGAAACAGGGAAAAAATTAGCCTCAGCCGTTTTATGCTGTTTAAAATAATTTTCCATAATAAAGAAGCAGCTATCAGAGCCGCTCCATCACTGTAGTGGAAGTGGATGTTCCATCTGGTGATGAGGCTGCTGTTGGTTTGTGGATAAGCTGTCACTCTCCTGTTTGTCTACAGAAATGTAAAAGGAAAGACGGAAATGTTTTTGTTTTGAAGTTCAGGGGATGAATTTCTCAAAGCATAAACAACTATTCACACAAGATGAGGAAAATAAATTACCGGTACACCTGTATTCTATCCACAAATATTTTACACATATATGTTGACTATATAATGATGATGCTTGATATCTTTTATAACCTCTATTTATTAGCTATAAAGGAATTAAAGAAAACGGAGTTGGACTTCTTGGTAAAGGGCTCATAATGTGAATCTGGAAAAAGCTTGAAATGTGTGTAAAATTAAAGCCTTATTTCTAAATTTATTAAGTTTATTTTTTGTCTCAAGCATTCAAAGCATTTTCTTAATAATTCATTGAAGCAAGCAAGTTTCCTAGCATCCATCCATCCATCCATCCTGGCTAGTTATTAATTAACTTAGTCATAAATTCCCACCTACAATCAGGACAAATTTTAATTAGATGTAATGCAAATTCCAGAGTATGGTGCTGATTTATAAAATAAATGTGTGCAGAGCAATCCAAGATAATTCCTATAAGTGCTCCACCCATGTTCACACCTTTTACCTGGACATTGTTTCTGTGATGTTCTTCCCTCCCTCTTGCGTGTGGCAGCTGCACAGAATCCTCCAATCTCTCAATGTTCAGTTGGAGCCCAGAAAACTGTTTTTTGAGAACAAATGCTTCGCACCAGAACAATCATCAACTTACATTACTTTTCCTGCTAACAACAGAAGCGTATTTAAGTCCAAACATTCAAGGGACATTGATCAGAGCATTCCCCAAACTTGACAATCACAAATGTGATCAACCTTACAGTTCCTGAAAAATCGCATTTGGCTAAAAATCATAGGCAGTACCTGTCGGTTGTAATGTGTTTATTAGCATTTTTTGCATTACAACACTGCATTCCACTCTCTGCCAATTTATTTGATTTGGTATTAAAATTATAGAAACAAATAGTTTATCTTGCAGATAGCACTACCCAGCATGGGCTCTTCTTTCTCAGGAAGTTGAAGCAGACTAGTTTCTCAACTCAGCTGCTCACAAACTTCTACAGGGCCACATCTGAAAGCTTCCTCTTTCTAAGGATGACAGTGTGGTACAGGAGAGGAATGAATTTGCATGGGTGTTGAGAACATCTTAGAGGATTGTAGGATTCTGTCTAAGAGATCTGGACTCGGTTTATGCTGCATTAGTCTTAAAGCATGCCAGACAGACATAAAGCAGACATTGCTGCAGTTTACACCTATCCAAGCACCCATCCAGTTGGTCCCACTTCCATCACTTAAATGATACAAAAAAACAAACAAAATCCAAATCAAATAAACTGGGAAACAGTTGAATTCCCATAGCTGCAAAGGCAGTTTTCCCCTGTAGTTAGAAACTCATATCCTATCTAAACTTACACACCCTCAACAGAAACACACAAACAAGATTATATTTATTGATAATCACGCTTGCTGACAATCAAAAAGACTATCAGCCATAATATGTAACCTCTTCATGTTTTCAGAATTTTTCCAAATGCTTATTCTGATGTGTATGAAATGTCCAAATTATCACTTAAAAAAACAATATCAGATATCATTGATAACCTCCCTCTAACCAGGTCAGAATTCTGACAGATTAGGGGATTCTAGTTAGATTTTTTTTCGCGTTGGAAATAAAAAAAACTTTAGGGTACTTTTAGATCACACCCAAAACTGTAAATTCCACAATCTTTATGATTTCTATGCCCATTTAATCCTTCCATCTTAGGGCTGATGCTTCTTATCAGTAGTCACTGGGTAAGAAGCAAAAGACATGGTGGACAGGCCTCAAATCCAGCACAGGTTTTAGACTCATGTTTCATTTAGAGGCAATAATTGTTCTTTGGTTTTTATGCTACATAAGATCTACTTTCTTATAGGAAATAGCTTAAATAATTAATACAAAAACCTTTATATTTGTGGTTGCTATAATTTTCCAAGGGCAGTTTCTCCTAAAAAACCCTTACTGTGTTATCCAACTTCCACATGACTCCCTCCTCTATATGATCATTTGCACCTTCAGTAATTCTTCATGAAAAACTTCTCTCCTGTAGTGGCAGAAGCAGAACAGTCATGGAGCTCTGCCAGAAGACGCTTTTTGTTCCACTGACATGCTTTCCTTTCACTGGTCCCTGGTGAAGTGCTGGACTCCACTGATATTTGCAAACTGGTTACGGGGGGTGATATAGGTTTAATTCTCATGTTTCCCCCGACCTGCCAAGAACAGGCACACCATGCCAGCTGGAAGGCTTTCGCTTGTAGACGAGAGTAAAGATGGAGAGGGAAAAGGGGGAGTATTAGCCGGGGCAGAAGAGATATACAGTACAAACGAAAGTGCCTCTAGACCTTGAAGGTGCTATAGAAGTGTTTTCACATTAACACACACCCCAGGCTCTTAGCTTTTCGCCATGATGCAGGTCCATTGCCTTTAAGTACAAGTGCTTATATTTGGTCACCTGTTTTTATAGCCGTTATACCTTGAAAGGAATCTACCCGGGGTGACCCCACTGTATTTACCAACAACTCTTGAGTTTCCACTTGCAGGTAATAGACTGGAAAACACAGATAATATGTTTGATCGATCAACATGAACATATTTCATTTTGCTGGGATCAATAACAGTTTATAGTTGACAAACCCCAAAGAACTAGTTTTATTTGTGCTTTTTGATTGAAGTTGTCTTTGTGAGCCAGCAGAGTGAGGCAACGCAGACCAGGCCCATGTGGCAGGCATGGACTCTTCTGTTCTATTATTGCCTGCAATCTGTATTTAAAACTAATATCAGTGTGTGCTGCATGGCTTGGGGCGAAAGGCACCAAACCAATCTGATATACAGCATGTGTTTGTTTTCGGTTCCTTGTGATAGGAATTAGAATGTGAAAAATAACAATTCCCGTACATTTTTCACTGCTATCCATTTTTTCATTTGAGGGTGTAATGATTTGATTTCCTTTTTCCCAAGCAGCAGGATTTGTATTACATTTTCACTTTGTTTGAAACATAATAGAAAAGTGATGTGGAAGCAAAGGGAAAAAGAGAAAATTAACTGATGTACAGGAGAGGGACGTTTCTGAGGCTCAACCTTTTGTGGTTTTCCTCATGTTTCTGCTTTTCATGATCATGCTCCGTGGAACACCCTGCAGACATGGAGCCTTTGCTCTGTGTCATACGGTTTCTGGCCCGGCTGCTACCTTCTACACAGACAGACAAAACAGCATGAGATGGGAAGTCCACATGGATAACCATTTACTATGGTAGGTGTTGCTTCAGGCAAGTTCTATTCAGAGGGAATTTACTGTGTGTACGCTGGTGTTACGGCAATAACCTTCTTATAGAGGTACTTACCTAAACCTTTTTGCTTCAGAGCAGTGAAGGGGTCCATAGTAAACACAGTTAGCTTATAAATTTGTAAAAAATACTGATTTGCGTACATATTTGTTTTAATGTCATATATGTTACCACCTTTACTCAGTTTAATTAAAAAATATTTCCAGCTAAGAAGAACAAATATTTCGACCGATCATCTCTGACTCTAAGATTGTATTAGAGTAATTCAGCCAAGCATGTTACAAGCAGGTTGTTGAAATATACAGAATTATAGAGGATATATTATATATTCCTCTACTTTTGTCATCTAAGTTGGACTAATGACTGAGGTTGGTATTCCAAACAAATTTTCAGTTCCAAACCTAAAAAATTATTTCTTTTTTGATTACATAATCAGTTGTATAATCATGCTAATAATGGTACAAGCACAAGCGAATGGCAATATAGTATGAGATATCCTTTAGAGACTTACACTTCCTTTATTGTCATTGCACAAAAAATACAGGGTGATTCTTGACAATGAAATTTCGATTACTTGGCTGCCAGTGTAACAGAGCTAAGACCTCATTCCTGCACAATAAATATGTTTTCTCTGAGTAAGAGCTAGATATATACAGGGTAAAGAGTATATATATAGATATATATTGCACTGAGTTACTGAAGAAGTAACATCAATAAATAAATATTGCACTGAGTTATTGAATATTGCACTGAGTTATAGAAAACAAAACATTAAATTAAAGACAAAACTAAACCAAGGTGCGTGTATTGTCCATGTCCATGGGTGGAGGAGTGTTATGTGGCCTTAAGCAGTCTTGTTATGTAGGCTGTTGCAACAGGGCATAATCAGCAAATAGAGATGAATTAATTGCCTGTTTACAGATTTCCTCTTAATCCACATTTAAGTGTTTAAGTTCATCAAAACATTTTACTCCAGACAAGCCTAACCAGAGTAAACACAAAATGCCATGTCTTTATTTACTAAGGGCAAAGAAACAATTATGTTGGTATTTGCTGAAACATTGATCAGATTCGCCATAACTTAGGCCTGAGAACTATGTCCTTAGAGTGCTTTCACAACAAATTTTGTAACAGTTAATACCTTGCCAGTCTGGTTTATGGAGAACTTTAGACTGGTGTGAACCCATCCTGGACCCTAAACTGGACTTTCAAACCGTACCCTGACAGATATAACTGTCAGTCTTGACAATGTTTGTCTGCACCCTGGAATGGTTTACTTGGAGTGTGAATGCATAGTATGTAGGTCTCAACATACCAACAAGGGAGGCTATGAAGTATAAACAGTATATTTGCGTAGAAAAAGAAGGGGGGCTGCATGGTGGTACATTTTGTAGTAATATGACCTTGCAGTAAAAAGTTGCTGTGTTTAATTCCTGGCTTTGGGTCTTTTTGAATTGAGTTTGCCTTGTCTCCCTCTGCATGCTAGGGCTCTCTCCGGGTACTGCAGTTTCTACCCACAGCTCAAAAACATAAATGTTAGCTTAAATGGCATCTCTAAATTGTCCTTGGGGGTGAGTGTGTGCATAGTTGCGTGTCTATTTGTTGCTCTGTGAGGAATTACCACAGAGCAGGTTATACCAAGACTCGTGTCCATAGACTGAGTGATTAAGTCTCTGCTCTCTACCAAGAAATCCTAAAGGACAAATTTCAGACATAACTTTGTAGCCTTAGCTAAATATTACTCTGGCTATGCAGCAGGAAAAATATCCAAAGCATTCCAGCAAGTCCATCTATAACATGTTAAATAAAGGTTAAAGAGGACAAATTCAGGATTTAAATCTTTTTTACACTATTGTGACATAACTTAAACAGGCCATTAATCCTTGACAACAATGCTGTAAAAAAGAGTTGTCAAATTTACGGGGATGTAAAACACCGATTTTCAGTTATTGTAAACATTTTATAGTTGCTGTTGATGCAGAGGAAGGCAAAGCTAATTATTAGGTTAAGGGGGAAATTACTTTTCCACCTGAAGCCAGGTTGGTTGAGATGGCTTCTTTTGCTTGATAATTGATGATGATAAATGATTATAATTTGATGAAAAGCAAAAACAGACAATATATAAGGGTATGAATAGCCCCCATAAGCTTATCTTTCTCATGATTAATGTACAGGTTAATGATACCATATTGGGATTAACAGCAGAAAAGCACCTATTAAAATAATACTGAAATGTAAAAAAAAATTCATAGGCCTATCTTACCTGATATTTAGGTTTATATTGCTTGTTGTATGTCTAAAAAACATTTAAAGATGCAAACCTGTCCACAAATACATTCACAAAATCACCATGACAAATGTAGGATAAAAATACTCCAAACTCCCCATGCAGTTTACGTAACACAATACTGTGAAGCCTCACTGCAGTTTTAGTCTTAGGCCTTGTAGACTACAGCTATAATGACCAATGCTTCTGGTGACAGCGATGCCTTTTTGCAGCCCGCTTTCACCTCTGGTTCTGTGTGTGTTTGCTGTGGGGCTGCATGCACAGGGAAAGGCAGATACTTGGAGGACGATGTGATCCTCCCTCTGCCTTAGATTTGGCACAGGTTTAGGGAGAGGCATGAGATGCATATTGTTTGTGTTCATTTGAATAAGGACAAATGTCAGATTTCCATGGCTCCGGGCAGCCTACATGTTAGATGATCAACTCTTTTGGGCCCCTGGATGTGGGGTCATCTGTAGCGCTTCCAGGTCACTGTCACTGCATGCTGGTTCGGGGCCATAATTGACCTTTTGACAGAGTACAGGGAGACAGCCTTTCTCTAAGGGCAAGAATAATCATTTTACATCTTCTTTTTTGTCTTGCTTATGTTGGCTAATTAAACTGTATGCGAGGAAACAAAATTAAACTTGTCTAAGCAACATCTTTTAACATATCAAATCATATTTCTATTAAAAATAATAACTTTCTTTACCACTATGACCAAACAAAAACAAGGAGTAAGCAACAGCTTGGTGTTTTTCATGGGTGAGGGGTTACTCAAACCAATTTTATTAACACCTAACTATATATGAACAAGGGATTTAGTTTCTCTCATGGCATACTGTAAAAAGAGCCCCTGTTGTTATGCTTTGTGTGGCTGCAGAGAAAGGTTGAACACTGCCCGTAACCCTGAGCCCCTTAGTTCCCTCAGGCTTCTTTCCCTGCACCCAATCTCCAAAGAAGCGTGCTTTTATCCTTGACTGTGCTTTTCATACCTCACGTCGCACCAAGGGCTAAATCTCTGTTTAAAAGCATTTTAACATTAACTTTTACTCACATTATATGCTTTGCTTTTTTTCTGGATAATGAGTATTCTGATCCTCTAGCATTAATAGTTTATGACATTGTATTCCGATTTGTCATTTTATCAATTAGCTAATGTTATAAAATACATATTTTTTTAAATAATAAAGCGGTTTAAATAGTGTTTCAAGCACTTAATTTGATTTTTTGATTGAAAGAGGTTTCCCAAATATTTGTTTGATTCTTTTTAGGTTTTTACCTACAACCCAAAAAAAAGGAAAAAGGAAAAGGAAAGCAGCAAGAATGCCAAAGGCCAGGTCTTTGAGACCACAGTGTTACATTATTAATTAAAATACGTCGCCTTGTTGCCCATGGGTATACAGTGTATCACACTTGATTGAATCAGGTACTGGCAGCCCAGGCCTTTTTGTATTTTGCGCTTGAAGGGATGAGAGAAATTTGAGCTTGGCTGTATTACTCCACTGACACCCCTTCCCAACCCCCACCACCCTCTCACACACACACACACACGCAAACCACACATACACCAAAAATATGTTTTGAGAAACAGTCCTGAGCTGTCACTGAAAAGTTATGTGGAAGATTTAGAAAGACTGTTTAATTCAGATGGAGCTATACTGGAAAGTTTATGCACAATATTGGAGTTTTAGGCACAATTCCTTCATTGTTCCTCAAAGGTTTATTTATTTTTAAAGTGTATATATATATATGTATA
>NW_015150627.1:980626-985634 GCF_000732505.1 Cyprinodon variegatus | reverse complement strand
ATATATATATATATATATATATATATATATATATATATATATATATATATATATTTGTCTTAGTAGATCAGCAACAGCTTCACTGATCATAAAAACAAAGAAATCTAGCATGTTTCATGTGATGTTTACCTTTGTTTTAATTACCCTCTTAAAGTACCAAAAGTCTTATAATAAGCTTCATTCATGCCATGGAAAACTTCCTCATTGACCAGATATGCCCCCTTTCATCACACCCGGTTGAATGGGTGAGAGTAGAGCTGACGGGAGGTTTTTGCAGAAACCATTTATGGTTTGCGAACTTGTATAGCACTTTATTAGCACCTTTGTAGTCTATTCAAAGCACTTTAAATGGTACTCGGTATTTGGCACTGCACTTTAAGCACAGAATAAGTTAAAATTTTTCATTGAATATTGAATACTTTAATAATTAGCGCTTAGCCTTTTTTTCCCCCAGACCCTGTGCTAGTCATTATGAAGTGTGTCAGTTCTCTGCGAGGAGGGAAATATAATTTAAAAGACAGACAATATTGTTGATACCCCTTGTTTAATGAAAGAAAAGCCTGCAATGGTCAAAGAAACAAATACGGAAAGTTTAATGTTAATTTTTATTTATTTAATTCATTCATCGAAAGGAATACATATCTGATAACTTTTAATGATATTAACCATTTTCTCATATTTTATGGTACAACTCTAGCCTGACGTAGTCCTACTCAATTCTAGTCAGAATATGAGTCTGATACTGCTCCATAGAGCTGTGATTATGGCAGAATCTACTCACCTCAACTCTCCGGCGGCAGCCATTGTTGTTGTCACCCAAGCGCGCTTTGGTCACATGGTTGATTACATTACTGTTGATCATCTGTCCATCATCGTATAAAGCCTGCGCTGACAATTTGATTGGATCGCCAGAGAGTGGGTGATCATACTCGCGCTACTATGGAGCAATGCCAGACCGAACTTCCCGACCTCAAACCTTGTGGGCGGGACTAAGTTCGGAATGGCACCCAGGCTAGTACAACTCAGCCAGGACACTCAATAACAATGTATATATGTGGATGCTAAGTTATGTTTAATGTTTATACTAATAGAGCAATAAAGCAAATTAGATGTTCAAGAGGATGATGTTTTTGCACATTACTTCCAGTATGTCTATAAAAAAAATCACACAAAAAAACAGCAGCCTGTAGCATGCAAGTATATTTACTACACTGCACTGCACTAAAACAGTAAAGGGAAATATAAATATAAATGTAAATAAAGTGTCCAAAGTTGCCCAGAGAATCCCAGATGCCTTAGCCCCAGAGGATGGAGAACAAGAAATAAACCAGATCCGGGCAAACAAAGTAAGGCAGCACAATCCAGAGAATTAAGCCAAAGCCGGGGTTGAGGACATGCTTAGGATTCAGAACCAGGAGATCAGAAGTCTGAAGAGGTTCCGAAGGGAAATCCAGATTTGGGACAGGAAGCAGTTCCAAGTTTAGTAAACCAGGCAGAACCCATTAGGAGTCAAAAGACAGATCAGGCAAACAGATCACACAGGAACAGGTAGGCTCAGTGGTCGAGAGGCAGAACAGGTCAGGATCTGGTAATTAAAAACAGTAAGGTAACGCCGGTACATTCTCAACACTAGCTCAAGAATAATCTGGCACTAAAGACTGGTTAGAGGGGTGGTTAAACAAAAGCAGGAGCAGATGGATCAGATGAACTGTAATAAGAAAACGGGCAGAGTTAGGCAGATGCATGAAATGAGTAATTAAGCCAGTCATCAGCATCGAGATCATGACAAGTTGGAGTGCTAATGTATTTAAGCAGCATGGAGGACCATCCTGAACATATTCAAAGGCAGATGCAAATCATAGCCACCAGTTTTTCCTCTGGATTGTTGGAGCCTTTTGCTGTGCATGGGCTCTGTGATTGGTCTTTTTAATCATAACGGGAGTGCTTATGTAACTTCTTTGCAATGAGTTCCATGACTGAATTGTAAATGCTTGGAAGCTGAAATTGCACCCAGTGTTCAGTGATGACTTTTCTCTTTTCATAAAGATAGCTTACTTGACATCTCTTTCCAACCATCTGTCCTTTCGTTTTGAAAGGTGTCTCCTTTGTTCTTGAGGTGAAAGTGTACAGCTAAATCTTGCCCAGAGCTGCAGGCTCTCCTATTCTGTGCCTTGAATTTGTGTAGTTGTTGTTTGGTTTCTCTAATATAGGATACTGTAAACTCCTGGCTGCAGAGGATAATAGAAAAAATGCAGCTCAGCTTACGTTTGGGTGTTCTGTCTTTAGGATGAACCACTTTTTGTCTTAGTGTGTTATTGGGTTTGAAATTCACAGGCATGTGCTGTTTGGAGAAAATGTTTTTGAGTTTCTCAGAAATTGTTGACACATACGGCATTACAATGTTTTGTAACTCTCTGTTGTCTCCTCTCTGTTTAATGCAGTTTCGTTCTTCCTGCTAGTTGTTTTGGCTGACTTAACAAACCCTCAGTTTGGATTACCACTTGCTTCAAGTGATCTCCTAACATGTTTTTGTTACTCTGTATTTGATGGAATAATGTCAGTGACTCAGAGTATCACAGAACGCTTATGTTCCAGCGGTGGTTTGTGAGTCAAAATAAAGGTATTGGTCTGTATGTGTACGCTTCCGGTAAATCCTCAGTATTAAGACTTCCATTTACAACTGTATGATACATAGGCAGTAACTACTGTTAAAGCACCAATAATGATCATACTTTCGTTTTGTTACTACAATAATCAGATAAACTCAGAGATATCTATAAGTGGCAAAGAATGAAGCATATTTTAGTAAAAACAAGAGACTTTAGAATTACAGAAAAAACAAAAGCTCCTTCTGCAAGTAAAGGAATTGATACTTTAACTGTCAAATTGTCAAATATTCATATGAAGAACAAAATGTGATGTAGAAGACAATGGAGTAGATAATGGCAGGACACAAAGGATCGTTACAAGCTGGCAAACTGAATTCAAGTCATCATCTCTCCTTCTGCAAAGCTTTCAGCAGAAAAAGAAATATGAATAAAAAAAATCTCATACTCCAATCCAATTTTATTTATAAAGCACTGTATACACTGTATACACCCCATGCACCTTTTCTTCCTTTTGGCACCTTCTTCTTTTTGACTGCTGTAACGAGAAATCTCTCCACTGTGAGATCAATAAAGCCAATCAATCAATCAATTTAAAATTTTTCGAAGGACCAAAGTGCTGTACAGTGAAACAATATAAGACCATTACAAGACATAAAAACATAAAAGCATAAAAGTAATAACAAAATTAAAATTAGAACAATAAAACCTATAATACAATAAAATAAAAATAATTCAAAATAATTTATCACAGGCTAAAATCAACATCTTACATAGTTTTGAAAGCAGAAAGATTTGTTTTTTAAAAGTGATTTAAAATCTGACAGAGAGGTAGACTTTTTAATCCGCATTAAAAGGTCGTTCCACATTTTGGAGCTGCCACTGAAAACACAATGCACTAAATTAGGTTTATGTGAAAAAACTGTTACTGAAAATATGTATAAATTCAAGTCCAAGAAAAAGTGGGAGCTCTCTGTTTGATCATACACAAACTATTGTTATTACTGAACTGTAACAAAGCAGTTTATGATTAATGCCATCATTACCCAAAAATGTCTAAATTGTCCTGCAAAGGCTATTACATTTTATATTATGCTACTTGCAGTAATTCATGACTAACCTAATAAATACTGCTCTGAAAACTTCAAAAGCAGATATCAAAGTAGCCCTAAATTTTTTATACACCTTACACCTTTTCTTGCTAAAACAGCAACTGCAACAACCTTTTTTTTTTTTTTTTAGAAATGAAAGGTATAAAAAAGATTCAGTTTTACTATATCCTTAAGCCTGGTTTATGCTTAGAAACCAAGTCGTCTACATGTGTGTTGCAGTTAATGCAGATATGCCCCCTCCTTCTGCAGACACTCTAGAACAGATTCATTTGTTTGGTTGTGTATTGGGTTTTCTCTTTTTCTCAATGATCGGTGACAATAACATTCATGCAGCAGAACAGAAGCAAAACACTGACAGCACGAGGGATTAAACAACCTCGGATGGACTTTTTTTCTGGTTGACTGAATGGAATATGCAGCAGTAGTAGCAGCGGTTGTTCTGTGACCATTCAGTGATTTATGTACTGACAGAACTTTTTAAAAATCTATTCTATGATCTACAGAGAGCCAGTGTAAGGCTTTCGGAACTGGGCTGGGTGCTCTACTTTCTTAGTTCTAGTGAGAACATGGGCAGCAGCATTTTGAATCAGCTGCAGATCTCTGATGGAATTATATGCAAACCTATAAAGACACTGTTGCAGTAATCAGTTCCACTAAAGATACACTACATGAATGAATTATTTGTTTATAGATCTTGCTTGGACATTATTCCTTTAATCCTGTAATTATTCTTCAGGTGATTAAAGGCTAATTAACTGCCTTTATGTGCTTCTAAAAGTTCAGGTCTGAGTCTATCATGACACCTAGATGTTGACCATGATCAGTGGTTTCTAGCTGTAGTAGCTGTGTGCTAAGTCCTCATATCTACTGCCTAAGTTTTGTTTTTTCATGTGGTTGGAGAAAATATTGGGACAGCCACATATTGATCTATTCTAAGCATAAAGCTCAATCCAGAATGGTGTCACAGCCAAGCAGAGAACCAGACCAGATGAAGCTACTACTCTGAGAAAAGTTTGACAAAACATTATGTTAGAAGTTGAAATCACAACTAATGTAGATGGGGGAATAAGAAGAAAATCCCTATGTCCCTATGTAGACAGATCCCTACAGTGGGGCAAAAAAGTATTTAGTCAGCCACCAATAGTGCAAGTTCTCCCACTCAAAAAGATGAGAGAGGCCGGTAATTTTCATCACAGATATACCTCAACTATGAGAGACAAAATGAGAAAAAAAAATCCAGAAAATCACATTGTCTGATTTTTAAAGAATTTATTTGCAAAATATGGTGGA
>NW_015150627.1:977000-979288 GCF_000732505.1 Cyprinodon variegatus | reverse complement strand
GAAAATTACCGGCCTCTCTCATCTTTTTGAGTGGGAGAACTTGCACTATTGGTGGCTGACTAAATACTTTTTTGCCCCACTGTATATTTCTACTTCCACTTTTAATCATGTCAGGTTTGATGCTCCATATCAAATAACATTTGCAGTAATTTCTGCATTTGCAGTAATTTCTGCATTTGTCCCCTGGAACAGAGTCTTTTTTGCCCCAGATTTTTCTGCATTTTCTCCCCATACACATGTGGGTTCTCTCTGGGGACTCCGGATTCCTGCCACAGCCCAAAAACATTATTTAGCTCCTCTAAATTGTCCTTATGTATGAGTGTGTGTGTGCATGGTTGTATGTCTCTATGTGTCTGTGTTGCCGTGCGACAGACCAGCAATTTGTCCAGGGTGTAACCTGCCTCCTGCCCATAGATTGCTAGAGATAGGCACTGGTCCCATCTTGACCCTTAAGCAATGAGAGGGAGACTTGAACTTGATGTAAAAAAAAATAAAAAAGGCTATTTTCTTTGTCATGATTTTATCTAAGTCTCGGACCCACATGCAGTGAAACCAAACAGAGAGACACGGATGAAAAGTTTGACGGATTTTACTTTAGATGTTAAACTCAGTGCAGAGTTTCTCTGAACTCTGCTTGGCTGGAACTGGAAGATGAGGGGAAGACAGACTATTAGTTCATGCTCAGTGGGAAATTTGATTTGTTGATTTAAAGCAGAGGATCTGGTTGTTGACTCACGTTTCCAGAGAAGTGAAGGATCCTTGACTCCAATCTGTGTGTTGGTTTTCCAGAGTTTGTCTGACTCGGTGGAGGGCGGAACAGGGTTTACCCAGAACTCTGACGGTGTAGGGGAATGGAGACGCTGATTGCCACTCAGATTTCCTGCTGTACTTGAACGGGTCGTGGTGAAGATGATTCTCTTGCTTAGAGAGTAATTTCAACGTCCTCAAAGGAGACTGGATCCAAACCTCCTGTTTAATCCCTGGCTCAGTTTAGACTCAGTTGATCCCTCCTGGGAGAGGAGGTCCGAAAAGGTCCAGTTTGCAGGATGACTTCCTGCCGAGAGGCAAAGACAAAAAACAAAGTTAAAACTGAGAGAGACAAGAACTCAGTCTTACTCAGAGAAAACTCTGCTTGGCTAGAGTACCAAAAACTGGCAAACACTGTGGCGTCGAGGTAGTGGCAATCAGCAGCAGGTGTGTGAGGAGGTGAACCGGAACCAGGCGCCTCCTGTTGGTGGAAGGGAGACAAACACAAAAACAAACACACAGACAGGAGCCCTTAAGGAGTCTTAAGGTTTCCTAATCAGGAAAACATTGCAATACATGTCTCAGGTATTGTGAAGCTTCAGTCTGTGACCAGTAAAACTTTCCTGACTTTGCCTGAATTTAGATTTTGTTGATTTGCATTTCCATGTGGGCGGAAGGATCTTTTAGTTGGTGTTATATAAGTTTTTATGAACTCTGTGGAATAATTCTCTGTGGAGGACCTGCATACAGAAATCTATTTTGTTTAAATCCAAAAGAAATTGTATGCACCTTGTCACATGCCATGAAGGGAACATAGCAAGAGTGTACATTAAGCTGCCCTGATCAGATTGGACTAACATCCACCATAGTATCTTACCAGCAAACCAGATTTTTTAACATTACCTTGAACAGAACATCTCTGCAGTAAACATGAAGGGGTAGGCTTTAATTAATAACAAATGGGACATAATGGTTAGAGATGATGGGAACATGGATACATGCATGGCAAACTAGGGTAGAAAATATGTTTAAGTCTGCAAAAGACCTAAGATTGTACTTAGAGGACCAATTTTCTTGTCACTAGCAAAGAAAAAAACGTTCTGAAACCATGACACTACCACCAGCATGTTTCAAGGTGGCTTTTTTGTCTTGTGGGAAAGTGAAACAGATCATCATATTGTTCTCTTTTACAGAACACTTTTCTTAGAGGTCCTCCTAAAATGCAGGATTTTTGTAGACACAATAATCGCCCAACCAGAGCTATGAATCTCTGCTGCTCCTCCAGACCCCTCAGCGGTCTACTGGCTGATCTTCTTATTTCTCTTCTTGCCCAGGCTTTTAGCTGAGCAGATGGCAGTTGTGCCATAACCTTTGCATTTTTTAATAATGGACTGAACAGTGCTATTTGAGGAGGAATATTGTTTAAATAACCAAAACCTGCTTTGTTGTTCTCCTCTGTGTGCTTTGTTTCTTGATGTCTCTAGTTGTGTTTTTCCACTTATGTCCCCTAGCACACCTTAAGGCCTTTACAGAGCAGTTGT
>NW_015150627.1:967345-975863 GCF_000732505.1 Cyprinodon variegatus | reverse complement strand
TAGACTAGCAAAGATAATTGCGGCAAACTCAAATGAGCTCATTAGAAAATGTATTGAATTTACACATTATTTCCAGTAGTTAAGCTGAGTTATTTTCCCTCAGGACTCAATTACATACTCATTTGTGACTCAGGTAAATGGCTGTCTATGTATGACTTTTCTAACTGTAGAACCAGAGCTGCTGAATAATTTGTATGAAAGCTGTTTTACAAGCATCATTTGTGAGGATTTCAAACTGGGGCAAAGAAACCACGGTGAAGACAACTCCCAGCTTTTGTTCCTTTATCCACTTCATTTGATTAACTCAGAATGTATCTGTCAGGCATGAATTATTTGAATCCTTGTAATGTTTTTGTTCACAACGGCCTTGTTGTCTTTCTAACAAGCATAATATCATCAGCAAGAGCCTTACTGCACTTTATCTTGTCAAATGCACAAGCCTATGTTTTGCAATGGAAGGACAGAACAGTCAATCCAAACAAGACCTAGTGAGTCAGGGTTCAGTAACAGGGATTATACCAGCCCACTGTGCCCCGAAATGAACGTGAACATTCATTGGATGACTCACGCCTTGTACTATATCCTCTCCGAATCACAATGAGAAGATTGTGAGAGGAGAGTGTGTGGAAAATATGTGACAAGGAGGAATTTCCAAAATTCAAATGGCTTGTGTAATTGCTGTTTGTTCTGCCAGAAAAGGGGGATGATTTAATCGAAAACAAAAATTTTGGATGGATAAGCATAAGGCTTTCTAAAGAGCTTTTCATTGCCTTTCACTAAAGCACACTGAGAACAGTTTCACAGCAGGCATGGGAAGGTTGCAGGTATTAAGGTATAACATTGTTTAAAAAAAATCACACCATCATTTAAATAATCCATAATTCATTTGAGGTACTTTTAATTGGACACAAGCAAACAAAACTTAAGAATTACGAATACTTGCAGCTTTACACAAAACGTAAAGATTGGCTTTATGGCCAATCAGCCATAAATATTGTATTTAACTTAATCAATCTTTCCATGAAGTCTGACTACTTAAGTTGTCTTGCTGAAGAAAAGCAGTCCCCCGTATAATGCTACTACCATCAGGTTAGTATTCTCTTACCCCCATCATTTCACATGTAGGCAAATCGAGCAGTTTTAACAGACTTAGCCATAGACCTTTTTTCACACGGCTATTCCCTTTAAATGGCTTTAGGCAGTCTGCCCAACTTTGTATGGCCCTTTTTTAGCAATTCAAAAAACTAAAGAATTGGTGGTGGACATAAGCATAATATGTACACCAACACACTTACACACAAGAAACGGACATTGAGATAGTCGATTGGATAGTGGTATTTGGGTGTTAACATTAACAATAAACTTGATTTTAATAACAACACTGATACCCTTTACAGGAAGATTCAACCCAAACTCTACCTGCTAAGGAAAGACAAAGAGGTCTTATGAGAGCAGGGCACTCATTGGGACCTTTTTTAGCTCTGTGGTGGCAGCATCCATCTATCATGGCGTTGTATTTTGAAGCAGGAACGTACATGTCAGAGAAAGCTGTGCTAGGATGTACCTTGGACATGCAGGTGGATGTAGATAGAAGGACAGTAAGAAAAAAATCTAACTGTTAATCAAGGTCCCCCACACCATGCATGAAGCTATTAAAGAGCTAGAGAGTAAACAAAACTGTTGCACCATATATGCAAGAAAGAGTTTTACCCCAGAACTGTCTTCCTAGCTGTTACAAGATTTTATAACCTTCACTGCTCCTGACAGACCCAACCAAGAAGTGTTCACAGCCAGTGTTGCACAATTTTTACCCGCTCAATATCTGGTTATGCACCTCTTTGCCTTAATTTACAGTTTTTACTTTCTCTTTTCTACTTGCTCCTTACATATTTTCCAAATCTCAGCTATTATTCATATAGTTTAACCAGAATTTTTGTAAATAGGCCATTTATGTTCTTTTTATCCTGCACATTTTTATTTTATCTGAGTATGCTTTTTTCCAATAACTGCATATTATAGACTGCTGTACAGTCTATAATACTGTTTGGATTCTTTGTTTTGTTTTTTTTTTTTATTCTTGTGTGTACCTGTATGCTTCTATTTCCCTTGTTTTCCTGACTTTGCTGCTAACACACATGCACTTCCCCGCTGTAAGACAGATATTTTTTATTTTATATTCTTGCCACTCTTCCTGAAAGGCCTGCTTTCTGAAGAATGTGGCTTATTGTTGTCTTGATGACAGATTTTCTCACCTGATCTGGCAATCTCTACAGCTCCTCCACTGTTACCATGTGTGAGGTTTGTACATAGCATAGCTGAAATTAAAAATGAAATCTATTTAACCTAAACCACAGCTGTTTATTTAAGCTTAGCTGAAATTAACATTTTCCTCAAATAAAACTTAATCTTAACTTAACTTAATCTTAGAGAATCAGCATTACAGTAACATTGTTTTAAAATTCTCCACATCTTGTATCTCATGTCTGCTCAACAAGTCTTCTTAATGCTGACAATACTCACAAAAGTCTTATTTATGGTTAAATTGAACAATACAAGTGAGCTTTTATTTATTTATTTATTTATTTTTAACAATAAGCTAATCTCTGAAATCAACAATTTGCCTTGGATTCCTCTTAGAGGTTTAAAAATAAAACAGAAATACAAACAGGAGGCACACTATACGTCACATTTTCATTTCACTTCATATTAAGTGCTACTTTACATTGGAATTTGTTGTAATAGGACAGATAATAAATAAAAACAAAACTAAGACTTCTATAAGTGCATTTAACAAAAAATGGTATAAACCCCTCCTTGTTTTTTTGTGTGTAACACAAGAGTAAAAAGCTTATATCAAAAACTGAGCTACAAAATAAATGTCAGCAGTATAATAATAATTAATCCCCACATGCAATTTTGGTTTTAAATAAAAAGCAATTCTTTATTGTCTAAGTTTTTGTTTTATTTATTTAATAGCAATGTATAACCTACACTTGCTGCTATTGCACTTCTGGTTAGGCATAAACTGAATTTTGTTGCCTTGTACCTGTGCCTGAGCAATGACAATAAAGTTTAATCTAATCTAATCTAATCTAGTCTAATCTAATATTGTTATTACATATTACTGTAAAACCATAGTAAAAATAATAATGCAACTGTTTTTTGTATCTATTTAATCATAGTTACTTAAACAGAATTGTTTCGTGTTAGCATGGACCAAATATGATTAAGTAGATGCCAAAAATGGTTGCATTATTTTTTATTCAGTGAAATGAGCACTGAAATGTGGTCCTCTATTTTTTTAAGCTGTAGTCTTTGTATGATAACGGGGGAGAAAGATATTCTACAATGAGAAAACTTGTCCACACAGTTAAGAATACTCTTTATTTAGCTAGATGTAGAGGGGAGTTGTCAGAAAGGTCATTCTTTAGATTCACATTCAGTGTGTTCAAAGTGCATAATTTGCTCCCAACTCTGCTGAGCCAGCAGCCTGTGATGTATACAAAACCAAGTTATGTGTCATTCTATGCTCCTCTATGTTGTGATTTCGTGTTATCACAGTCTGCGCTGTGAAGCTGGCTGCCTTTGCCCTTGGAGTGGCCATAAGGAGAGTGGGACCAAGCCCAGTGCTGCAGCGGCCCTGCGAGCCTCGGTCCAAACACATCCTCTGCACTCAGCTGTAAATATCACCAACAGCTAGTGGCACACAAGCTGGTCATGCTTAAACAAATTCCTGGCATACGTGTGGAGAAGCAAAGGGCTTCTTTTGCTTTCCTGTCAACAAAGCACCCATATACTGTAGCTAGAATCTGAGAAATTACATCAGCATGTCTGTTCAATAAAAAGGGATTGCTAAGAAACTAATTGTATTGTCATATGGCCATTTATTCAAATATGATCAGGTTAACATTGGAGATAAATTCCAAAGAAAAAACAAAAGAAGGTCAAACTGTCTGGCATCCTTTTCAATCCAACCTGCAGCTCCCCATATATACACAAAAAATACACACAGTTCTATTTAGTGAGATAGAATGAATCAAAGTCACCTTTGAGCTCACTCACCCATCTACTTCTCATGGTATCACAAATAATGACATTCAGTGTAGCCTAGATCACATTTATGATAGCATATTTGATACAGCTGTACTGTCGAAGAATAACACAGCCTAAAAGAAAATCCTCCTTCCGCCTCCCCTCTTTTTCAGCTTAAACACAATCCATTTTCCAGTGTAAATCACTTGTCACTCTATAGCAAATGTAACTGCTGTGATCTGAAAGAGAGAGGTGGAGAGAAAGAAAGAGGAAGAGTAAAGATTATCTTTTGGGCCATTTCACTGGCACCGTTGCGTGACAGAGACTGACAGCTATTTCAGTTGACTGACAGGTGTCCTTTGAAATGCCGGTGAAGCAGCTTCTGTTCAGACTGTTGAAATGCATATTTTGAGCTCTTATCATAAAGGCATGGATGGCCCAGATAGGTGCCGTTAACATTGCAAATGGCTCCAGAATTATTCATTGTCAGTGCTGTGGGAAAGAATGAGGAAGGGGCCGTGTGTGTGGTAGCGGTGGTGGTGGGGGTGAAGTTTGATTATTCTGCTCACACAATGGCAGGGTGCTTAATGATTCCTCTCCACCTTGGCAGCGGCATGTGCCGACTTCAGGCGCTAGCGGCAGGTGACACAGGTCTGGCCAAGTGTTAGAGCAAGATCATACGTCCGGGCCCCATTTTAATTTCTAAAACATTAATCTTTTCCTCACAGATCCTCCATGAATATTCCAAGGCTTCTTGTTTGTCAGGAAGGCTGTCTTGCTTTCATCTATTCAGGTGGTTTCATTCACTGTGAAAGCCAGCTAAATGGACCCGATCAGTCAATGACAACCAGGATACAATGGAGCCCAGTAACATGTCCCTTTTCTCCTTTTGGGCTCCTAATAGACAACCATGACACCTGCTCCCTGGGGACACCATCCACCAAGTCACTGCACTGCTCTAGGAGAGACTTCCTTTACTTTATCAGCCCATAAAGGATTGTCACAGGTGACTATATCTGCTGAGGTATGGAGCTGCCCCCTTCTGACCTGCCCCCCCCCTGTTACAAAATGTGTGGTCGAGGCACCGCGCAATGCGTCAGGAGCAGATTAAAGAGGCTTAAATGCTGTCTTACAAGCAAATTCGCCACTTCACACTTTTTGGAAATGTTAAGCTTTTGTTCTCCTCCATTAATTAGCATTGTCTTAAGTTCATTAGACCACCGCTTGTGTTGTTACTAATGAGGTAAGTTAGACCACCTACATACACCACAGCTTTGTAGAGCCTGACCTGACATAGGTGTTATATGCCTACCTGCCCACAGTATAATGATTTACATACATAGGGAGATGGGATGGTTACCAAAAATGGGACTCATAAATCAGCTACTGTTGATTATTTTATAGCAATAACATGATGTAATGCACAAATGAGATTGAAATTCATATGACTGTATTTAATGATAAATATAATTGTTTTACATCTGAGAGTCTTCTCTACCGTGCTAGGAAACTCTTCTGTACAGATGCTCTGATTTGTGGTTTTCCTCTGGTTTTGACCTTGGTGCCACATTTTCATGGATCAGATTTTCTTTTCATCATTATACAGGTGCCACACAGAATTCTGACTAAAAATGCCTTGGTTGTTTTCAATATTCAACGTTCAACAAGATTTGAAAAATGAACATTTAGGAGATTGTGTTCCACATTCACAGAATTGGTGCAAATCCATCAACTCTTCCTCCAATCTCTATTTGCATCCAATCCCAAAATGGCTCTATTGGATTGAGATTTGGGGACTCTGAAGGATTTAGGTGTATAGTGACCTAGAGCTTTTAGATAATCTGATCAGCTCCTTTTACCTGTAACCCTTTCTGCTTCAGCTTTTATAAGGGATTGTGCTATTTAAACCCCTCCTCTCTCTGTTAAGTGCACAAAGTAAAAAAAAAAAAAATTAAAAGCTTGAATAACACATATACTAACTTGCTTCTAAGTGGTTGAGATGTTTTGCAACGGGTATTTATTCAATTTTACTATTCTAAAATTTTTTAATTAGTTTTCAACGTTTTTATGTCTTCTTAAAAACATGATTATGCCATAACATAATCTAGTATATTACAAAGAAAGATAATAATTTGACACCGGATTACAGGAATTAATTCTGGGTTAGGCTCTTTCAGTAGCCACTGAAAGACTGAATCATGTTCAGAATATGAAGACAGATTTTCTCTAGTTTTTGGACTTGTGCAAAAGTTTCCATACATTTCTACAAGACATTAGAGCAGTGCACTTGTGCTAAATCCAAATGAGCCTATCAGTCAAGCCTCCCCTCTCCATAGCTAAATGAGAATCACAGGGGCCTGTATTCTACAGCGGCTCCACAAAATGCTATAACTCAACATAGAGAGCACCTCAGCACTGGAAACTTAAATGCACATTGGCACATATGGATATTAGAAGTGTCAAGCTCTTTGATGTAGACTGTGTGCCATTCATAATTATGATATCTGATTTAGGTTCAAAATGGATGCTCTAAAGGGAAAACGAGAGGAGGGCACCAATATTTTAATGGAGAGGAGACAGCCTTCTCCCTCAAGGAACATCTCCACTGACAGTGGCTGCTGGAAAATTGGGATTTATACTTCCTGTTTTCTATTAATATGGAGATGAATACAGGTGTTCCAATGTCGTAAAATTAGTTTAGCTCTTGAATATTGCAATTACATGTGTTGAGGAGAAAAAAAATCAAGCTCTGTGGATGTTCACAGGCGAGAGAAAATGGGAGAAAAACACCTAGATTTAAACATGAACATAATAACAAATAATTCTATCTTCTCCAGCCCCCTAAGCTCAGTTTTGAAAAGCGTAGCTTGGCAGGCACAGACACTTTTCCTTGTTTCTCAAATTAAACAGGGCTGCGTATAAACTGTACAAATTTCCTTCTGCAAGGTTGAAGTCCTGGGATGCCTCATCAAAAACATGCAGAATTCCCTGCTGTCTGCTGTGGGGATTTGTGGAAGGTATTGTAGAGCAGATGACACTGGCACAATTCCCAGCAACATGAGGTGGGGACAAACCACCTTAAAATCCTATTAAATCATGGCTGAGGCTTTTAGGTCACCACTCTCTACCACATAAAACTCTTGACATACATAGTATAGAAAGAACTACTGATGTTAAAATAGCATTCTCTATTTTTCCTGTCCATGCAAAGTTCCTCTAGATCAGTATTTTTGAGAGTTTACTTTTATCGCTTCAGGACAAAGTCATTTATGGAGTTATTTCAATATACTCTGTATACACTTTTTGTTTTTCATTCCATTGAAAGTACTTCATGTTCATTCATTCTGTATTTAACTGTGTCTTTATCATACAGAAAGCCACTGTAATTGCGATCATCAGTTTGGGGGCAGATGTTTTTTTCACAGTCTTTGACAGTCAGTCTTTGTTTAGCTCTGTTTCTTACCTGGCCAATGCCACTTCCAAAGCTATTGCTACCACTGATGGTGTCTGCTGTCCATCTGTGTTTAGCCGTGTCTCTTTCCTAAAGGGCTGTTGTTCCTTTCCACTATTGCCTCATGCTCGGTTTAGACAAGGGATTAGTGCAACTGCTCAATGAAAATTCCTAAACAATAGGAAGTATGTAATTGCATCTAAATCTGATTCTTTAGTTGTATCTGAATTTATTCAAATCAACATATTTAAATATCATTTGGATTTAGTAAGATTTAATAGCTAGTGAAGTGCCTTCTGCACTGTTAAAAAAGTAAATTTCCTATCCCTTTCTTCAGGTCTCCAACTCCTGAATAAGCAAACGCAAACACACGCACACGTGGAGAGGAAAGTGCAGTTCTCAAGAGGCTCTCAGGTTACTTCGCTCTGTGCAATTAAGATTATGTTGTTGAACATGGTTTTATACTGTATCTATTGATACAATGTTTGACTTGAAGCAATAAAAATGTTGTATTAACATAATTTTTTGTCTGTTGAATGATGGATAGTGAAGACGATTAGTAGAACTAAAAAAACTGAGTTGATAGAACTCAACTTGCAGATAACACTACAAAATCTGAGTTTGTAGAACTCAAAATCTATATGTCAAACTCATAAAACAAAGTTGATAGAACTCAGAACTTAAAGGTGAAACTGAAAAACCTAAGTTAGTAGAACTCTAAATTTCTATGTAACACTCCAAAAACCTAAGTTGGCAGAACTCAAAAATCTTTGTAAACTCAACCACAGTGAATTTAAGTAAGGAAAACTCAAAAAACCAAATGCATCACGTTGCCTAGAAAATTTAAGTTCTGTCAACCTCTATTTTTTTTTCAGTGTGACAGCATTTGTTGCCGGTTGCTGTTATACACAGAACTCAATAAGGCATAAAACAGTGAGAAATAAACTGTTATTCAGTTATTTTCTAAGTGTTTTACATCTTATAATGCTCAATCTTTGTTTTATTACTATTAGTTTGTATTAAAAAATTATTGTT
>NW_015150627.1:958628-966470 GCF_000732505.1 Cyprinodon variegatus | reverse complement strand
TGGACTCCACCTCTGCTGAAAAGACGCAGATGTTGCCGGGTTAATGCAGCGGATGACTGGGGAATCTGAGAGCTTCCCTGTAGCATTCTTTATCCACCTTAAATAAAAGCCATCTATTGGTTCCTGGATTTGCTCTTTCCCGATGCTTTTTGGATTACATCGATACCTGGCTGCTGACTCTTGGCAGCCTTGATGGAGTTTTCCAGCCCCGCTGCTGATGGTCTTCCTGTCTCCCTTGGCACGGTGTGGATCAAACTTGTGCACCTTGACTCAGGCTTCCAAGTTCTATGAGTAGCCAGATCCCAAAACTCCCGCAAAGATTGGTCTAGTAAATGCTAGATCTTTAGCCCATAAGATGTTTATCCTGAAAGATATCTTTTTGTCAAAGCGTAAGAATTTACTGTTTGTGACAGAAACTTGGCTGAGTGTTGGTGACTCCAGCGTATTAACAGATCAACCAATTGACTGCTCTTATCTTAACTCCCACTTGGATATCTGCCCGAGGTGAAAGTATAGGATACATTTTTAAGGGTTGTTTTAAATGTAAACAGCTTTCTTTATCCCCCCCTCTTACCAGCTTTTAACTGACTACCTTTTAGTTGGGTATTTCTCCAAAAGTGTTTTGTGCTGGGGTCTATTGCCCCCCCAAATACAATAAGGATTTTTTTAAATGAATTTGATCATCTTTTGGTTAGACTTTACACTAAAAATATGATTGAATCATTATTTTCTGCAATGTTAACATACATGTATGCTGCCTAGATAAACCTATGGCAAAGGACCTCTAATACCTTATTGACTCTTTTAATCTTGTACAGTGTGAGTCCGGTCCAACAGATGAACATGGGCATTCTCTTAACCTGATATTATCAAATGGCCTGCCTGTTCAAAATTTGAAACTTTGTGGAGCAGTTTTTTCAGATCACATACCGATTGTTTTTGAAGTTGCCCTATCCCCTGCAACCACAAACCAAATTTCTGCTGCTTGAAGTTTTTGCATTTTTAATCCTTCATCTGCATCCCAGTTTTCTTAAGTTTTTGAACTGATGAAAGAACATTAATCAGCATACACAGAGTCTTAAGAATTTATCTTTTGGTTTCATTTCACCTGCCAGACTGTGTTGGACTCCATCGCACCAATGAACGTTAAGATGTCAAAAGCCAAACTGAGCCTTGGCTAAACTACCAGACAAGAACGCCCAGGCAAGAGTGACGTCAAACTAAGAGCAGATGGAAGAAGGACAAACTGAAGCTTTCATTTCTGACACTAAAAGAACTACTGGCAAAAGCATCAAACAGCTGTGAGAAATTTTAAGAGAAAGCATTTCTCAGATATCATCCTAATCTCAAAAATTATTGTGAAAGTGGTGTATGATCAACTGATAGTCTTTTTGGAAGAACAATATATTTTAGAGGTTTTCCGATCTGGTTTTAAAAGGTTACACATCACAGAATCTGCTCTTTTAAGGGTTTATAATGATTTTCCTAGCTACAGAATTTGGTGGCTGTGTGCTTCATGTTCGTCTGGACTTAACTGCTGCTTTTGATATAGTAGACCACATAATTATACTTTCCCGTCTGGCACAGGATCACGGCATCAGGGATACACCAATGGATTGATTAAAATCATATTTAGAAAACCAAACTCAATTCTCTGCTCCCGTACTGTGTGGGGTGCCACACGGCTCAGTTTTGGGCCTACTTCTCTTTGCCCTTTATCTACACCTGCTTGGCTCCACAATGAGTAAGCATGGTGTCTGTTTCCATTGTTATGCTGATGACGGCCAAATTTGTATTCCATTAAGAAAAAAAGATGGGAACTCTATTAGCGTGTTGTTAGAATGCATCAAAGCCCTAAAGACTTAGATGGCCCTTAACTTTTTAAAATGTAATTAGAGTAAGAACGAGGTCATGGTTTTTAGCGGCACATTTGAGGTTCCCTCATTGAACTATGTTGTCTAGCCCAGTACAGGAAGTCAGTTATCACAAACCTTGGTGTCAAAGTGGATGCTGATCTTAAATTTGACAGCCAGATAAAGAAAACTGTAAAGAAAAGTTTCTGTTATTTAAGACAGTTGGCAAAAATAAGCCAATTCTCTAGAGATCATTTAGAGACAATAGCCTACTACCCGGCTGGATTACTTTAATGCACTTTATCTGGGGGTTAGTGCCTCAAACTTCGCTGTGGTTGGAAAATTTTTCTTATTTCACATATTGTTTTATGCTGTTTACTGACTGCAAAAGTTTTTTCTCTGTGTGTTTCACCTGCAAGGCCACACAATTCCTGAGTGAGGGGTGTTTGTAGACAAGACATTCTTCTTCCCATAACAGGCCAGATTCTTTCTCAAGGTTTATTCATAACATGTTACTGTTTAACCAAAGTGTCTGTAATTTTTTTTGACTCTGCCTACTTTCCATTATTGTAATTAAGGGGGAACGAATGCTGCTCAGATCAGAACAGGGCTGATTAACATCCAAAAAGGGCTGAATGATGAACTGTTATCTCCGTTTATTTAAATGGAATAAATAGTTGAATACTTTTTCCCACGACAATATGAGCACATTACCCCCATTTTAGCATCACTACACTGGCTCCCTGTACATTTTAGGATTCTTTTTAAAGTTCTGTTGTTTGTTTTTAAGGCACTCCATGGTCTTGCTCCATCTTATCTTTCTGAGTAGCTGCACCTTCATACCCCTTCACGTTTACTTAGGTCAACAGATCAGCTGCTTCTTAAATTCCCCAAAACTAAACGGAAGTTTAGGGCTGATCATGCTATCTCTGCAGCAGGTCCAAAATTTGGATCAACCTTCCATTGTGAATTAAAAAGTCTACCTCCGCTGATCTTAAATCGTTCCTAAAAACGAATCTCTTTGCTTTGGCTTTCAAAACTATGTGAGATGTTGATTTTAGTCTGTGATAAATTATTTATTTATTTTTTATTTTATTCTATTTTATTACAGATTTTATAGTTCAGATTAAAATTTTGCTATGTCTTTTGTGTTTTTATTATTATTTGTGTTAGATTTGTGTCCTCCAAGTTCGTGCAATGGTTTTATGTTGTTTCATTGTACAGCACTTTGGTCCTTCAAGAAATCTTAAAATGCTTTATATACATAAAGTTGAATTGGATGGGATAAAAATTGGTTTGGATTTATGTGAGCTTAGAGTCATGGGTGAAGCCAATATAAGGTGATAAAGCAATACCAACGTTTAAAATGGTTTTAAGGTTGTTATATTTACAGTAGTTTCCTGAAATTAAAATACACTTGTGTCTACTGAAATCATAAATAAACTCTTTGCCTTGTCTTTGACTTAATCAGTATCAATGTATCTTTTGTTACACTTTATTAGAAGGCAACACAGATTTATAACAAGACATGAAAGCCACAGCATTTACCTGGCATCAGGCTAGCTTTCTCCCCACAGCCAACAGAGTGGCTGTGGCATTGAGGCGAGACATTAATTCACCGTGTCAACCTGTCCCCCTGGAATATTTATGATGCTAAATACATTTAATTAGGCACCAAGAGTTCTGATGGGAGAGAGAATGCACTGACAGTGAGAAGAAAAAAAAAGATTTTGTTACCTCTAATGGTGATAGGCTGCTAAAGCTGCATGCTCCGTCTCAATGATGGGAGCAATAACTACACTGTGGAAGGGAACTTGAATTATCATGTGTGGCATGTTCATTACACTGCCTTCACAGCACCTGAAAGAGGATGAAGCATATGCTAACTGAGAAAAAGGATGTTTTCCCACACATAAACAGGAATTATTAAATCACTGATGCTGAGACTGCAAAGAAAATGTATAACATAACAATCAATTTTTATCGCACCAAAGGTTTATTATAAGAAATTAGACCCATACATCATTTAGTGCAATGGGTTTTCTCATTATATTTACGTCCTTCACCAAAACTTTGCTTTTAAAAAGTATTCAAACCCTTAATACTTTCCTGTTTTGTACATAAAGACCTGATTCTTTAATTTTCTGGGAATTTAGGTACAGTAATAGAAAAATAAAATGTAGTGCATAATTAAAGAGCAGAAAAATAAATTACTGTGTTCAAAAGTTTTTTTTTTGGAATTTACATTTTAAAAGTATATTATACATTTGTATTAATTAACAGTTGCCTATACAATAAAAGGCCAATCAGTTTACCTGTGTGTAATCCCATAAGAGTTAGCGGAAGAACTTTAATAAATAACCAGCATTATGAAAACCAGGGAGTAAGGGAGAAAAGCTAAAATAGCTTCAAGCTTTCAACAGCACACAGAGCATTGTTCAATCTATTATTGGAATATTGCTAAAGTATAACACAACTGCAAATATACAAAGATGATGTCTTCTAACAGAAGTGAGAAGTCAGACAAGAGGATCATTTAGTAAAGAAGTAATCAAGACACCCGTGGTAACCATGATTTAAATAAAAAATGTGGAGGACAAAGCAAACATTTTCAAACTTTACTCATATGAGACTAAAACAGAACTTTTGCATCAAATACATCTGATGCTGAACTAACAAATAACATCATCGTAAACACACTATCTAGACATGAAACATGATGCTGGCTTCTTCACGCTGTGAGAATGTTTTTATTCAACTAGAAGAGGAAGCGAACTAGAAAAATGACTGGAGCTATATTTCTGTAAGAAAACGATAATCATACTAGTAGTTAAGTAAAATTTAATTTGTTAAGGTATTTATATTTTAAAGAGATCCAGATTAAAAAAAATCATAGAGGATTCAGTAAGACTTTATAATTTATCTTCGCTGAAACCAGATTATTCAAAAACTTATTGAAAAGATGAAAATGTAAACTTTAAAATGCATTTAGGTTTATGGATGTAATGTGATTGAACGGAGGAAGGTTCAGGGGGTATGAATACTTCTACTAGTCACCACTGCCCACCATTAGCTGGACAGTTATGACAAACTCAACTAAAGAAATACATATACTTTGTGTCACTGTACTCCAAACATCACAGAAAGACAGGCTCTGAAGCATTGGCTGAAAGCCTGGAGTAAAGTGAGACATCATGTCTGTGTGTGATAAAAACATGGCTAGAGTAAATAATAGTCAGTTTCCATCTTGACATCTGTCATCCAAGTGGAAATGGATGGGGAAATGACCAGCTCTCTATCGGCCAGGCTACGGCTATGTCGCTGGCTGAATGATGCAAATAGAAGATAATATCAGTTCCACGCTGAATGGCATTACTCCAAATCTAATGTCATTAAAAAGGGTGGGTATTAGCTTGGCCGTCTGGAGGTGCTGGTGTGGGCTGCTGCTGTTTGACTGACACACAGATTAAGTGCAGTGACAGGGAGCACAATAAAGTCATCAGAGAATGTGACATGTCAGTTAGAGCAGAGGATGGGGGGGTGATGAAGGGATGAATTGTCAGTCTCTGTCAGAGCCCATCCTCTCTTTTATCCATGATGTCCCATATACCACCGTGGGAAAACAGGACCGGCACAGCCACGTCAGACAAATATTTATTCAGGTAGGGGATAAGAATGCCCACTCAAGTCTTGTTGTTCACCACATGTTTGTAAATTTACTGTCAAGAAGAAGATTAAGTGATGGATGAATAACAGGTGTCTGGGTTAGAAATTGAAAGCTATCATAAGCAGTTTGTTGGCATAAAATCAATGCATTTAAAATTAATAACTAGAGAAATGCCTCAAAAACTGAAAAAAAGATTATCCTTATTTTGCTTTGATGATGTAAATTTAATTACAAGCACTAGAGAGACATTGGTATAATAATAAACTTAATTGTACTATTGTCCACATGTCAGCTTGTGATATCAAGATATAAAAGGGTTTAAAAAATGTGTGATTTTAAGATCTTTTGAAGAGATGCTGAAAAATACAAAGCAACTGCTATTTGCTTTGGATGCTTGAAGCAAATAGCCAAACCTGTTGCCATGCAGTGCAGTTCAGCTGGTTGAAAGTGGTCTCCAACAAACTTCTGCAAAAAAAAGCTACATTTTGTACAATCAAAATGCTTACCTGAGCATTACTGCTGGATTTTCCTAATTGGATGTTATATTTTCCCATGAATTTAGGTAATAAAAACAAGAATTATAGATAAATGTTAAACATAGCAGCAGCACAGCAGTATTTATCCCTTGGTTAAATACTTTTAGCACCAGCAGGGATAATTATTGAGTAATTCAATCATGTTATACATTTTATCACACTTCTCATGCAAACAGAGCAAAATTACATAATTGAGTTTAGAATGCTCTGAAGTTTCATATGCCTGCATTGCAGTTAAATTTTTGTTTATTTACTACTGAAAATCCCCAAACCAGCATGTTTAATAATCTTTTTAATGATACTATTCTTTCTCTACAACAAAGTAATTCAACTATTACTCGCCTGAGTTTCACACTGCTTTAATACCTCAACATGTATCTGCAGATGGATGCAGCTTAAACATTTTAGATTATACCATCTGGCCAAAAGATGGCAATGTTGCAGTGCTGAATTCCAAATGAGTTTTTCTTCCAGCTAGCCCTCCATCAAAGAGTGGTCACTGCCCTCCTCTGCAGCATTCTTCCTCTAATACCTAACCCAGAAATTCGTGCACACATGCCTTTCTGGGTCCTTCTACACCAGTGTACAGGAGTAACCCCTAAAGTTCTAGAAGACAAGCTGATTATATATGTGGACAGTGAAAGGACAAAGTTCTTTGTGATAAGAGGAAAAGAACTTGGACATAATGCACTGAAATGACTCCTTTCTGTCATATGTGTTGTTTAATCTTGGAATTATTTCCCATCATAAACTTTTCTTTTTAGAGGGAAAGTCAAATGCTTTGTAATATTTCCTCCCCGAAAATGTTATATGTTATTTACAATTGAATCTTCAGGTTTTTTTTTCCTGATATATAAACCCTTTTACATAGCTCCCATTAGAGCCTCAATTTTGTCCTTTATAGCAATAAAAGGAAAAAAAAAAATAACTATCACCTCCTGTGGCAGGTCCATACATTATGAAAGTTTAGCTTGATGAAGTGCAATTTGCATCTTGAAGATTTTCTTTTGAGTGTTTCTAGGCAGTTACAGACAGTGGGAAGGCATTTCAAAGCATTTGGTTCCAGCCAAATAGACTCTCAGCAGGACAGCAATTGTACAGCCATTATAGTCCTAAAATATGAGTCTGCAAATGGATTATGAAATTATGTCATATGCTCAAAGGGTTAACAGACTGGTCTGCTGAAAATAAATTATCTGTGTGTCAATCTCCACAAAATTACATCTGTCTTACACATTTAAGTATTTCAGAACTAACAATCTGCAAAAGACAGCTATTAAGTAAAAAGTTTTAAAAAACATGAAAACTTTGCACACCTGTTTTTTTGTCTACTTAGCAACACTTGTTTGCTCTGTTGTTTTGAATGCGGCAGGAAAAGAGCTGTGTCTCTCATGGCCACTTTGCTGCTCTTTATTATTGGCTTATTGCCTTTAAGCTGTCACCACTCAGAGTGTTTCGTCTCTCAGGGGATCGTCCTCTGGGAGTCAAGAGGAACCGACTGGCTATGGCTACTCAGATCTATTGCACTATGTCCTGCAGCATGTGCCACACTCTCATATAGCTTGTTTTATTCATAGATTCTCTCATAAAACACCTGCAATGACATTCAGCAAAAGGACAATCAGAATTGCACAAATTGGGTAAACATTTGATCAGAATTATAAAATCGTATCGTTTACATTCATTGCTTTTTTGTTTAAGTGCAAAAGGTAAACCAAAATAAAAAATACAGAATTAGAGCACTATTTGAGCCTCTGTCAGACAGCTTCTTTGCGATGTAGATCGT
>NW_015150627.1:956814-958614 GCF_000732505.1 Cyprinodon variegatus | reverse complement strand
ATCTTTAAAGAAAGAAGTGCAAATACCCTTTATTATATTCTTTTTTTTAGATAAAGACATTTTTTTTGTGTTTCTAAAACAACCCCCTGCTCTTTCTTAAATAAATGAAATAGCTTATTTAAAAACTTTCAGAAATCCACAGATTTTAGCAAAGGGGTGGGATTTTTCTGCTCCCCGAGCCTAATCCCACCATTCCTCTATTTCTCCTCTCTTATGCCAGTCACATTTTCTAATTAGCTTTCCCTGTGGAGGAAGAAGATGGATTATATTTTAATATCTGGGGCCTAAAATTAGTTTATGTTTTAGCAAGTTAGCACTTCTCAGAAGTTGATTTAGTCTTGAATCTGTAAAACCAGAGAGCTTGCAATTAATCATTTTCTTTTAGTCTGGTTTTCAAGGCGCAAAGAAGCTGCAGTGTCAAAGGCTGGATCACAAAAGGTAAACACCTAATTTACACTATTTAGAAATCACCTCTCTGGTATTGTAGGGATTGTGATGCTTGCTCTCTCAATTGTTCGGCCCTAGTCCCTGTTATTAATTACAGCGCACTTCTAACAAAGCTACATTGTCTAAGACTAATCATTGACATGGAGTGATTAAAGATGGTTCTCAGTTTTCAGACTTGTTCGCTTGTTCCAGTTTGTTTGCATGTGACCTGCTTGTTACAGCCTTTTCCTCCCCTTTTGTGTTAACGATTTTGGTTTTGGTGTTGTGCGATTATCAGACATCCTGAGAGGCTTTCACCAGGCCATCAATCAAGACTATAAGGCTGAGGGAGAGCTTAGGCAGTGCTGCTGCAGGGATGTAAAGCACAGAGGAATGACTGTTATTAAAAAGTATGCATAGTTTTTTTTTTTTTTTGTGGTTGAAATAATATACTGACAATTTCTAATCTACAATTTGCAATTTGGGATAGACATACTTCACACACACACACACACACATACATACATATATATATATATATATATATATATATATATATATATATCTTTACTTGTAGAAGGAACTACAATAAAGACATGATGGACAAAAATTTTTATCCTTGACCTCAGGAGATCAAGAGCATTACTGGGAAACAAAACTAGCATTTTGATATGGCTTCTCCCTTAATTCTTTTTTAGTTTCTTCAAGGTTGTGTGGCTAGTACAGCTACGTTACTGTTTTTAAGTGGCTGTCTTTATATCTTGCTGATAAAGCTTTCTCATTTACTGTTGGTGAGTAGGAATAGGATAAAAATGCCAATATTCACTGGGTTCCACAAGGATGAATTCTCAGTCCCTTTTTATTAATGATAATAAATTATATTTATTAATGACATCTTATGCTTGGCACAGGAAAAAATTATTTATCAATCTTATTGCCAAAAATGATATGTTTTACTGGTTCTGTTTGGTGTGTGATTACATGCAGAAGACTTCCATCTAGAGCCAAGACGAAGTGGATTAGGTAGGCGTAGAACAGGAAGAAGTAAATATTATGGATGAATTTTTATCCATAAGGCTTTGTTCACAACCAGAATCGACTAAAGCAAAAGAAGCAAAAGAATGAAATTGTTGATTCAGTAGGTGAGAGCAGTATAACGTCACGCGGAAGGATCAATTCTTAAAACTGCCCATTTTCTCATTTTCTGATGGTGAGTAGGAATAGGATAAAAATGGCCAATATTTGTGGGGTTCCACAAGGATGAATTCTCGGTCCTTTTTTTTTGGGATATGATACTTTATGCTTATTCACAGTTTAGCAAAGATTTATTCAGCATTTAGTATGTTGTGCTGGTTGGGTTTTTGAGTTCTCTCA
>NW_015150627.1:915081-955885 GCF_000732505.1 Cyprinodon variegatus | reverse complement strand
TTAAAAAAGAAAAATATTCCAGGTTTTGGTCTTCGGCTGGAATACCAACAGAGGCTAATCATTAAACAAAGCGAGATGATCCTTCGTCTCCCTATATACACGCTATCTTGATTTTGAAATGTTCTCAGGTATGCAGCATCACAGGTTGGCCAAGCCACTGGCAAAGATCCTCTCTGTGACAGGAAGCTCACTCACACCAGAAAAACCACAGAACCACTTGAAAGGATTGAAATGCAAGTCACTGTTTTGCAGCTTTAAATTGCTTAGGTCGTGTTTATGCTTTTGAGATACATCAGAGAATATATTTCAGATAAATCCGTAAACTTTTCAAGTGAAAGTCTCAGATCAACACAAAATTAACCTGCGTTTCTTAAAAGGATTTTGGGCCTCTCTGACAAAGGAATGGTCATCAGGTAGTGTCTTGCTTTAGAACAAATTCAAAAAAGCACTGTTAAACTGCAGACTCGTAGCACTGACCTTATATCTACTGAAGACAGTCAAAAGGTTGTTCTTTACCATTTTCACCCCCAAGCAAGGTCTTTGTCTTTGGTCACTACAGTTGGCCTACAAGCCAGGCATTGAGTTGGATGATGCCAACATCTACCTCCTGCACTAACCTATGACCCACCTGGAGAAGCAAGAAACATTGTGAGATTTACTTTCCTTGATTTTTCTGGTACTTGATCCCATGCAGTAGGCCCTACAATTGTCATTTTAGCTGCCAAAATATTTGCCAAACAGAATTTCTTTGTATTATGTACAATGAAAAATATTCTTCTACTAATAGGTAAGCCTAAGCCTAAGCCCCCCCCCCCTTTTCCTTTTCTTGAGCATTTAATTGGACTAGATTCACAACAATGATGCTCTTTACTGGTTCAGACATGATTTATCCTGTTATGGAACCTGAAATCACGTGGAGTGCTTGAGGTGTCTTCTGATGAGCTTTTATGACTCTGTGGTCACATTGAAAATCTTTTACTCTAAAAAAAACAAAAAAAACAACGTTTTTTTTTGGCATGCACGTAATCAAATTTAGTTACTTTATCACAATTGTTTCATGTTAGCAGGGTAGGACATAAAACAATTGTGTTAAAGTAACTACATATGATTAAGTAAATGCCAAAAGCGCTTTCATTATTTTTTTGTGTGTATTATTTAGGTTGTTGGATCAGCAGCTTATCCACAGTTGAGAGGAAGTGGTAAGATAAGCTCATCATAAGGGCCAGCTCTATTCAGGGATACCATCACAGCCCACTGCAGGTGGTTAAAGACCAAAACAAGATGGTCGGACCATGTCTCTTTCCCCATCAATATAACAGCAGCCAAACTGGAAGGCTCTTTCAGGAGAATTTTTCACTTAGCTTTCCTCCAGGCAGCTGTTAGAATGTAGATCTAACACTGAGCAAACTTAAAAAGTGTTTATATCTCAGCTGTTATTTGCATCTTTTTCCATTTCTTGTCAATAAACTGTTGTTGTTTTCTATGCACAAATAACATGCACATGTATGCTATTTAAATAATCCTATTTAGTTGCAGATTTCTTTCAATCTGAGTGTGCTATTTCTAAAAACTGCAGTGTTTTTCTTATTTGCTGTTACAATACAATAATTTATTTTTACCTCTGCATGCTTGAACTTTATTTTTATTTCCATTGACATGTAGGTAAAGATTAATCTATGTTCTGCTCAAAAGTGTGAAAGAATTTATTGAAAATGTTTATGTTTAGCAAACAAAATAGACCTGAGAAAAGTATGATGTTTAATTTGAAATCAGTTTGAGAGTGGAGCAGGTGTATGGATGATGCTGCCCACCGACTCTTTCTCTCATCCAACTGCATGGAGCGAGGAGAGCATTGCCTAAGCCTGGATCTGGCATGGCTTTGGAGTGCTGTTTGGTGACTGGATGTGCAGCAGTGTTAGGGGGATCACTGGTGGCTCTCTCCCAGGGAGATGAGAAGCAGAGGGCCAATTTCATATGCGGGGCTCGGCCCCTGGGTCTGAGCGGAGGTGGGTTGGGTCCACCCAGTATCCTTGCTTCATTAATCATCTCGCCAAGGCTTACCGGCAAACCCCCTCTCCGCCCTCTCCTAGACAACCCCTCGGATTACACAGAGCCAGCAAAATGTCAACCCAAATCTGAGTCTTGATGCAGATAATCATTTCAATAATATTTCTCCATTTGTGCCCTCAATGCCGGGGGAATAAAGCTTTTCCTCTGTCAGGTAGCATAAGACTACAGTTGGTGGGAATACTTGACTCTGAGCCAGATGGCTTAGCCATGCTTGCAGCATATGTTCAACAAGCAGTCCTGTGCCAAGCACGCATTAGGTTTTTATTAATTTGAGGCAGCCAGGAATGCATACGTATATATTTACCTGATTCCAACCGTCCTTGCCACAGGCTTCTTAAAGAGAAGTTAACTGAACTCTGCAGGTGTGTGCAGCAAGAAATATTATTATCACTTCTATCATTTTGTTTTTTTTTGATAGCTGATACAGTTCAGCTGCAGCATTATGTACAAGTGGAATTAAGGGTTAGGTATTGCATTGTGATTAAACATTTGATATCCTTTTTTTTAATGAAAAGGGTTTCTCAACAATAAAAGGCAATTAGAATGTATATTTATAGCTCCAATATGCTCCAAGATGGGGTACGACTGGTTGTTCAAAGCAAATTACCATTTAGATGCATGAATATGCTTGGGTCCTGCACAAAAGAAACAGTACCACATGGGAGGGCAAATTTATTCATTACCACTAAGTTGAACTTCCTTTTAACAGCCTGGTGCTCTGCAATCCTGGGAGTTCTTTTCTCAGTGACTTATAGGAGAGCAAGGGGGGAGAGGAGAGGGGAGGAGAGAAACGGGTGCGCCGAAAATGTCAATAGAAATAGTAAGTGTGAGAGGGAAGGCTTGCCTAATTAGTGCCCATTTAGATTTTATGACGGCTCAGAGATCTGCTCTTCCTGACAGAGAGCACTATAGTTGCATATTGTCCTAGCCTGAGGGAACCATAGGAAAATCCAGATTTATTGTACCTATCATACCAGCATATTTCATTCGCCATTATGAGATGCCATCTTGCAATGATGCCAGATTATTTATTACAGATTAAATTGTGGGACCTGGGTGGTTGAGGAACATTTCAAAGTACAATTCTTCTTATTAACTTCTTCATTATCTGCTGCGCGGTGATGTAAAAGCTTTCCCCTTTCATATCTCTGTTAACAAATACGTAGATTGGACAATGCTTAAAAGCTTTTCTACTCAGTGGATTAGTGTTGTCATGCAGAAAACAGCATTTCTGTTTTTTCTATACCTAGTAGGCCTACAAACTCTGTAATCAGTGAACCATTTTTACTTAGTAAATCTGTTTCCACCAACCGTTTTTTTTTTTCATGAACAAATAGTGTTTGTTCTGTGATTGTTTGTTGCTGCAGGCGATCCCTAAAATGCAGGATAATATTAAATAAGGCAATCTCTTTATTTTTCACTGTTCTGAACAGTGCACACAGAACCCTTTACCTCTTTTGGATCATTCATCTCTTGTGTTACACATTTTTGCAATGCTTGAATAGCTTTATAGGTTTTGTGGTTTTGCTAGCATTTATTTCCTATAGACCTTGGAGGACCCGGATGTTGACATTTATCCTATTTACACATCAGGATTACATCTCTGAGAAGGACCTGCATTTAAGTCATTGTGCAGGATGGAATTAAAATGTACTCCATGCTGTGAAGGGGAGCTCGTTGGGGAATAGCCTGGGCCCCTGGACTCCCATTACCCAGCATAAAAGTGTCAACCCCTTTAATTACATTCATGTCATTCCTAGTCCATTTTATTACTACTGCAATCAGATTTCTTATGCCTCTTTCTCAACTGGGTGGATAGTGTTAGTGGGAGAAACTAAAAATATCCTGTAAAGATTAATTTTCTTGAGGTTTTTGTCCCTCAAACCAGAGTTATGATGACACAAGTATTTCCAGTTATGTTGGGTTTCAAAATAGTTCATATCAAGGGTGAAACAATACATTGATCGACATTCGGTTCAATTAAAAAAGCTTTATTGATCTCAAAGGGAAATCAAATAATCATCATTGATGTATTAATTGCATGATTAATGATTACTTGAATGCAAAATAAATACATTGATCACCATTTTTGGCTTTATGATACAGTTTTATTTTAAAATTCACAAGGCAGTAAACTATAGTAAACAGCTGATCTATTAATAACCATATCAAAGATGGTTTTATTATACTCCTTTAACTCATATTTTGTTATAGTGCAACCACAAATGTTTATCCAGTTAATTAATGCTACAGACTCAGAGAATGTAGTGCATTGTGATGAGACAGTTTTCACAATATTTTCAATTTGAAATGAAAAGACTGGCATTTGGTTTTAGACCCCTTGAGTCAAAACCTTGTTCTGCGATCTTTTACCTGTGGTATTCCTAAAAAGATTCTCAACTGAAGTTTTTTTTTGGACTCTGTCTGAGCCATTCTTACATTTTTCAGGAACAGTAATCTGTAGCCTGGGTTAATAAAAAAAATCATCTTACTTTTGGGAGAAAATATCCCGACAGCATGATACTGCCACAATCAGGGTGGAAATTCTGTTTCCCCATATATAGCAGACTGCTTATATATTATTTCTTTCTCTCTGTTCAAAATGCCATATTTGTGATATAGACAACAAATAATTATACTGTCATCCATTTTCTAATCTATGCTTTGGATTTGTCCAGGTCCTACAGAATTACCTTATGCCTCGTGGCTGATCCCCTAATTATTGCTGTCATTACTATTTTTCTTCAGCTTGCATGGAGTGCTGTGTTTTAGTTAACCCACACTCTTGCTCTTTTAGGATGCTGGCTGAGCAGTGCTTTGTTTGAAACTTTTGATTTTGTTTATACGTACATGAAATTAGGTCAGGGGTAAAAAGATGAGAAGTATTAAAGCCCTCTAGATGAATGCCCCCCTGGAAGAAAATTTTGTATCATTTAACTTAGTATATATCATGCAACGTGAACTTTTTTTAAGCTTTTAACTATGTTATAAGTTTGTATTCCTTGATCAGAATCATGAGCAAAGTAGTATTTTATCTGATTAATACATCTCTTGAGTTTTGCAGTCTCTTTGTCAACTTTTAAAAATCAGTGGTTGGAGAGTATCTACGTAGAGCATACTGCTGTTCACTAGTGGTTTGCTGTACCTGAGAGAGTACAACCTTAATATTACTCCTGTACATACAGTAATGTAGCTACAGTATCTGTACACTATATGTGTAATCACTTTAGCTAATCTTAGCTTGTTTCAGTCGGCGTTACCATAAAGCCTCTCAAGTCGTTCCCATCAACATTAGTTTAACCCCAAATATCCAAATTATTGAGTTTTAACTGTTGTCTGCCCTCGGGTCAGCTAGCTGCAACTCTGGTTGGTACACTCTAAACAGATAGCAGGATTCATATTAATATTTCAATGTTGTAAATCTTGAAGGAAATGTAATATTAAAGTCAAGGCACCCTTCAGGACCATGCACACATTTTTAGCTCACTATCTGAGCTGTTTTCTACTCTTGTGTGTATCCGTCACACAAGAGACTTTGGATATACAATGTGTGTACCTTCCTCCCCTGTTTTGTTTTCTTCATTGGATCCTAAATGTAGGTGAATAATTTAGAATTCAAAACTGTGAAGGTGAAGGAATTTCATGTCTGTTTAAACTTCACCACAACTTTATGACTATGATTTGTCTGGTGTTTTATTTCATCTACATGTTAGTTGTTCACTTATTTTCTCCAAACCACTGATGCCTTTATAGAAAAAGCTTGATGTTTACTATTCATGCAGTGGACTCTATTTCCTAATTAGCTGACATTTGAAGGCAGCTGGTTGCACTGAATTTAATTACAAGTTATTATGTTAAAGTGGGATAAATATAAGTGCATTCCACATTTTTCTGATTTACAGTTAGCAAACGGACACTCTTTTATTCTGGTATGTCACATAAAATCACTGTATATTAGACCTGGGCCTCGAAATGTGAAATGAAATAGATTTGTTATCGCAGTATAAAAGCTTTTGTAGCCCGAGCCCTTTCTTTGAGCTTGAATATGTGGGTTTGTTGATTAAGCTGGCATACCCAGCCACTAAATATCAGTGCACCCCACTGAGAGAGGATGAATTTGTGCACAAGAAGTCATCAGCAGAGAAAGATGGGGAAGGAAGGGTCAAGTTCCACTGGTCAGACTGTTAGCGAGCGTGGAAGAGGCAGTGTCACTTATTGTTTCACGGGAAGCTTCCTGACCTTCTGGGAGTGAACGTGAGATCCTCTCTTGTTTATACTCAGCCATGGATCAGTGCATGGAATATGTCTACATCCTCTCAGCCAATTTCACACAGAGGAGGCGCAGAGTGGGCGGCTGACACAAGCCGTTTCCCCCGAACGATGAGACCCATCCTTCATGAATGTCCTCTGTCTTTAAACTGGAGGTGCACAAAGACCCACAAAGACAACGGCACTCAACTGCTCCACTGGGCCACACTATCTTCTCCCAGAGGGACACTCATGTTGGGACAACCCTTTATAACAAAGACAAGCAATATGCTTTCTCTCCAAAAAGAATAAACATTTTTTAACCTCTTGAATCAATAATTGGTTGAATTTATATTGCAATTTTGCTTGTAGACATAATTACTAAAGGTGGTTTTAAAATGACAAATCTCTGTGAATGAATATTTAAAATAAACAAGCAGGTAAAAATTACTCAAATATTTTTTTTTAACTATCATGATTATGACACAATCCAGACTTATTCTATAAAAATATTAAGTTTCAGCTTTCCCGTCATATTGGCCAATAAAAAATAGGCACTGTGCCATCCTCTGAAATCATAATGACAAAATAATGGATTTATACCATTGTGGCTCAATGCAATTTTGCATTAACAATCAGAGGGTAATCAAACCTCAGTCAGGGACTCTACTTCAGAAGTACACACTGCACTTACATGGAGCCTCTTCACTTTATGCCCAATTGATCTAATTAAATAAAGGAATTCTCACTCTCTGTCGCTCTGATTTAGAGGCTCCTGTGAGATCCGGCTGTTCAGTTAATTAATTTTCCATTCTTTATCGCAGCAGTGAAGCAGGGAAGACTGTCCAATATCCTGTCTTTGTCGGGCTCTCTTTCGGTGGCCTGTTCTGTCTTCCTGTTCAGCGTGAGCCAAGCAACTACAGCCACCACCTAACACTCCTCTGCGCCTCTTCCCTCGTAATCAGCGACCCCTGTTACTCAATTATGGGTTGTGAATTTGGACTCTTTGGTGACCTTCTCCAAGTGATCCTACAACTGACCCTTCAATAAGAGTCCACCCCTCCTTGCTGCTGCTTTGTGTGTTGCATTGCATTTTTTTTATTTGTGGGATCCTTTATGAAGAGGGAAATGAAAGGAAACAGGTCACTCGTGTTGTGTTCTCACATCTACCCCACTTCAGAGGCTCTGAGCAGTAGCTCGGTGTTTACTTTGATTCCATGTAGGGTACACCTTAAGTTCAAGGGTTGGAGGGCAGGAAGCATCACTCCCTTGTAGATAATCATATCCAGCTTTATGCTCCTTGTACCCGGAGACTGAGGGTGGCAGCTTAAAGGCTGCCTCAAGTCTTGTTCCATCCTTTCTCTACATTTTGCACTGCCCATAGTAGCAGCAGCAGCTGCAGCAGACCGTTGTCTCTTGTGTGCAGGATGGCAGATGATTCTCTGCTGATGTACACCATCTTTTCTGTGGCAGATCAGCTTTTTTTTTTATGAACCATACCTCATTTCTGGCTCTCCACAGTTTTAAGATGACATATTAGGCGGCTTCAGGGTGGTTAAAGGTGATGCAAAGATTACAGCTATTTACTAAATTATCTGTCTGTGAGACTACCCTCATATCTTTGCATATATTACCTTGAGCTTCAGTTTAAAGAGCGATTGCTCAGAACAAGGAAGTTAAGGAGGCAATTACATAATGAAACGGTCCATCAATTCTGTTCGTGGCCTTTTTCTCTTTGAACAGCGATGGCCCAGATATCCCCTAGTTTGGCTGACCTGGTAGAAGTACAACTGTTTGTATTAAAGTCTCCTTTATCAAACGCACTAACAGGGCTGCATGGCTCTGTCAATTTAATTATGTAATTCAGTTATTAATTACCATTCCAGGGAGAGGAGAGAGGCTGCTGTTTTTACTGGCAATGCCTTTATGGGTTGTTTTTGTAATAAATTGAGACCTAGAGTATATGGTCTTTACCTAAATATAGCTCTATCTCATATTGTGGGGGTTAAAAAAAGCAATTTGCACTTTTTCTGCTTTTGGTCTGGACGTTACCTTTTATTTTGAACAGCTAAGGTTGTATCAGAAATGCATAAAACAACATTTGTAAACTACACTGCAGATCTTTCATCAAATAATACTGCTAATATTTCTTCTTTATTTATGGTGTATAGTTAACATTAGTTAACAAACAAAGAATAAATAAAATAGAATATAAATAATATAAATTATATTATCTCATTATTTAATTTCAGCTCTATGGTGTTCACTTAAAAAACGATGTTTTATGTTGCGTATCATGGTCGATGAAAAAGTAGTTAATCATCACAGATTCATTGACCCACTTGTAACATAACTTTAAACTTCTTCCGAAGTGACACTTTGGGCTGAAGCAGTGTTAAATGATATCAGGATGCTCTGAAAGGCTTTAATGCTTAAATGGCATTTCATAATTTAAGCTGATGTTCCACATTAACCTGGGAATCTGTTTAATTAGCTGATTTCTAAAGCACCCAGATACATGACACAGGAATAGAAATGAAATAAAACTAATATTACATTATTAAAACATAGTATTCCAAGCAATGAAAATCAGTTCTAAAACCTAAAATACAGTTTTGTTAAATAACTTGTCAAACCATAGAATTTCATTTCAAAATATGTTAATCCAGATTCTGTTTTAGCAATTAAAAACCCTGTTTCTTATGGCAACGTTTCTGTCTATAAATGGTATAAAATATAGATTTAATGTGAGGAACTACATCTTTTAGAAACTTTTTCTTTTAGTCATAAACTTTAAATTCCATTAAAAATTAGTGTTATTGAGTTAGTTTAGTCTGTCCTACCCCATTGTGACTAGATTTAAGACACACAACTGTAACTTTTAACAAATACTTTATGAAAGCTTGTTTTAACATACTGTTTTGTCTTTGTTAAGTTTCTGCATGCATGGCATTGATTAAACATCGGTAACTGTGTATTTTCTTTCTTCTGCAGGGTGGATCCTTGCAGTCCAAAGGGAAAACTCAATGGAAAGCAATGTGACTTTTCCAGCATAACTTGTCTTTTTGATGCCAAGTACGTTTAGAACCTATTCTGTCTCAGGGCTGTCTTCAACTAAGTCTTGACTTATTGACTTATTATTACTGTTCTGTGAAGTGTAAGTGACTGTTTTTCATGTTTTTGTTGAACCATTAGCAGTTATATGCTAATGGTACATTGTCAAGGTTTATGTGATTTGTGATCGTGAAGACAATATGATCTGTACTGTCTTCTTTCCCAGATGTTATTTACAATTGTCTTATTAATTTTCAATGATAATCAATACTTTGATTATATCTGTCCATCTTTAAGTTGCCAATGTAAAATAGTACTGTATTTTTAATGTTAAAATACCAACAGTTGAGGTTGTTAGAATTTACCATGAAATTTAACTGGTCGAAGTGAAATGTTTTACAACTTTACTGTGTTTTTTTTTTATTATTGTTAATTTAGCCTTTAAAAAAGTTCACCAAATCTCTGTAGTTTTAAAAGTTTTTTTTACTGTTATAAACAAGAAATTACTGTAAAAAGAACTGTAATGTGTCTGTTGTTTTACAGCAGATAAATGTAAAAATCTATGGAAAGGCCAATGTTTTTTTACAGGACATTACAGCTCAAGGTTTACAGTATTTATTATTTTCTACAATGATACACAATGCAAAAAAAGGTTTTCAACTGTAAAAGTTATGGTTACCAAAACAATGGACGGTATTTTCTTTTACAGAAATCCCTTTTTTTATGGTAATTTCCTGGCAACCACAGCTGCTGGTATTTTGTCGTAATTTTGACAGTTTTCTCTTTTACAGTGTAATGTATTCAGGCCCTGAGTGTCTGAATGCAACCGATTGCATTCAGAAGTTGCCTGATGATTGCTAATGAACAGAGGTGCTTTGTTCAGATGAGGCTAAAATTTAACTTTTTGGCCAAAATGTAAGATATTATGTTAAGCAGAGGACACTCACATCTCTCTGAACATACCATCCACACTATCATATAAGTTGTTGGCAGCATTATCCTTTGGTGGTGCTTCTCTTGAGCATTGGCATTGAAGTTGGTCAGAGTTGATAGGAGGATTGGTGGAGCCAAATATGTTGTAGGGCAATCTCGAAGAGAAACCTGTTGGAGTCTGCAAAAGACTTGAGGTTCAACTTCCAGAAGGACAAGGGCCCTAAACATAAAATCAAGGGTACCAAACAATGGTTTAAAACAAAACATATTCTTTTTAGAATGGCTCACTTAAAGTCCAGACCTAAATCCAACTGAGAATCTGTGGCAAGATGCTAAAAACTGCAGTTTTCAAATGCTTTCCATCTGATCCGACTGCGCTTGAAGAAGAAAGGGCAAATATTTTAATCACCAGATGTGCGAAGCTGTTAGCAAAATACCCTAAAAGACTTTCAGCTGTAACTGTAACAATAAATGGTTCCAAAAAAATATTGCCTTGTGGAGCTGAATACCATTGCAAAATGCCCTTTTCAGTTTTTTATTTGGAAAAATGGGAAATAAAGCCACGTTAATTTACTATTTTCTTTTCCAAGGAATTTGTTTATGTTTGTAAGGTGAAAAAATGTGGAATAGTTAAAGGGATGTGAATACTTTTGCAGACGGCTATTTATACCACTACATCTATATATCAAATAAAGACAATAACTGTAATTGTTAATGCAATGTCTTTGGTAGATAGGGTAATTACAAGTGGATCTGGTACATCATTATTAAAGAGATTTGAGTAATGAAAATATTTTATCTAATTCTATCTATACTTAGCTTGGACTGCAGAAAAGATTCCACTTATGATTATCAAAGTGTTAATTGTTGCTCCAATGTCTTCGCATATGAAGCATCCAGCTTTATTCAGTCAACCTTTATTTAAATAGCAATAATTTCTTTATGATTCAGAACCTCCTTTGTTATGAAGTCCTGGTAAAGAAAGCAGTTCAACATATTAAAACCAGATACATTAAAAAACAGTTAAAACATCTACCAATTTATGTCCAGGCATTTAGAGCTTTTATATTCTTTATCCATATATTTTTTTTAATTTAATCCTATACAGTAGATAATTAAAATGCATGTTGAACTCCCACAAAGATGAGTGCGATTGTACAATAATAATCCAGCTTTGTTCAAGCAACCACACGTGACTGAAGTGCTGTACAGAAAAATAAGCAGAATAAATACAATAAATGAAGGAACCCCAATCCAATCCCCAGTATATGATTTAAGTGTTTCAGTAATAAAAGACACCAGCGCTGGCTACATCTGTAGACACAATAGACTGGTTGGAAAGCTTATTGAGAACAAGAGTTTTTAACTGGAATCTTGTTCAACATTAGAGAGAAAAGGTGGGGACTACTATATAAAGGGTAGATTGATTTTAATTAGATAATGTGGGGAATCCTTACTGTTACCGGAGAAGAGATGAGTCCAGGAGGAAGTGAGAACATCCATAAAATCTAAGGCTGGCAGGTAGTGGGGTAGAGAGGGAACAGTAATTTTGTCAGTATGTTTCCTTCATTCCCAGTTATGGAAAGAGCATTAAAGTGGTAGTTCTATTTAGGAAAACTTTAAATAGTGAATGGCATTTGAAATAAGAGCAATGGAAGAGAAGGAAGGCCTGATAACAATAATGTAAAAAAAAAAAAAAAGAATCTGTATCAGTCCCTCTTGTACTTCATGTGCTATTTATTGGCAGATGGCAAACAACTTAATGGTGCAGTACTGCCACCAACTGGTAAGGAGTGTTGATCAGAATTACCCCCCCAACATACTGTATGCCAATACCGCACTGACCATTAATTTCCCAGTGTTGGTTAATAATCTAAAAGATTTTCTTTCACAACTGTAGCATGGCTTGCCATAAGGTTCTACTTGATAACTCTGTGTGATATTTTATTGTAAGTGGCTTTGGCAACAAAACAAAAGAAAAAAAAACACGTAAAGAACACATAGATGGAACAGGAGGTGGAAAAAGGAGAGGGGATATGATACACTTTAAGGGGAAGGGAGGGTGAGAGGGAGAGAAGCTGAGAGAGAATATAGGAGAGAGAAAAAATATAAAGAAAAATAGAATAACTCCTAGAAGGAGAAAAAACAACACAAAAAACCCACCAACCAAAACAAAAGAAGACCTATCCCATGGAAATGCAGCAAATACATGTAAACAGTCATTGAAAGAATAACCTATAAATATTATCCAGTGTAATTCAGATCTATAAATAAGCTGCATCTTAGTATAGCATAATGGTGTATCCATCAACACTTGTATATACCTGAGTGTGCTTGTGTATTTAAGGTTCATAGGCCTTCTTAAGTGGGAAAATACCCTCAATAGCAGGTGTTAGGGCCCCCAGAACAACTCCAAAGAGCCACGGGCTGACAGATGAAGTTTATATCTAAAGGCACCCCAAAGTATAGGGACATAGCGAGGGCAGACAAAGGGATGGTAACGCCGACCCAAGATGGACAGACAAGTGCCCCAGGGCCAAACCACAGAGGCTATGGTGGGAAAGTCCAAAGGAGCTGCAGTGACAAGCCCACCGGCTCCACCTGCAGCAATTCATGCCCAAAACAGACCCAATTGTGGGCCCAAGGAATGGGGGTTCAGGTTCAGCCCTGCCATTGTCAACACTAGCGGATTCTGACACGGGCTATTTAGGGCGACATTGGCCGCGTGCACGCCCTCACGCATGGTAAATTATACCCCACTAAAAAACACAGACCCACACACCACTCCTCCTTCCTTCGTCACCTATTGCCTCCAGGTGCTCCAGTGTGCACTCCCTGGAGCGTGTGCCACAGTTTGAGCAGGAGGACATGTTTACAAGGAGGACCTGTGGCGCTAAAGATGGACTCACATTAAAGGAAAACTATAAGGAGCTCAAAAGAGGAAACAAAATAGGGAGAAGGAGAAAGATGATGCTGAGATGAAAGGAAACTTCTCCAAGTGGCCAAAAGACGGCCTGTAAATGAAGTGTAGTAGCTTGAGCTTCATTGTGGAGGCTTGTACATATTCAAGTTAGCTTAAAGGTATAGTGAAGGATGTTCTTTTTATGGGTTGATCATCAAAATAAGTGGTCCTCCTAATTGTCAATCATTCTGCTGATGTGTTTAAGTAAGGCCATACTAGGTACTTGTCCCATTTTCAATTGCTGGTGGTGAGTCTGACATTGTGGAAAAAAGGAAAGTAAGCTTGTATGAGCGATGCAAACAGCAACTTTTAAACAGAGCGTGCACAATGAGAAATGGGCTTGTGCATGCTCTCACACACGTTTAATAGGCGCTCCCTAGCGGGTACGGGGCTGTGCATCTGCATTTTTTTTTAAGTGGAGAGGGGGTGGTTCTTTTCAAAAATTCTTGAAAATCCTCCACTATACCTTTGCACTACTAAAGTAAAACTTACTGTAGTAACTGTAGTAAAACTTACTTTAGTAACACTATTTTAAACACTATGAAGCTGTTTGTGTTTGTTTTATTTTACAGCAAACTATCAAATATACTAAATCATTAAATAGGTCAAATTTAGAACCAATTGATGAATTACAGGATCCCTAAATCTGCAGATTGATTTTCTGATACAGAAATTGCTTCATTTATATAATTGTTTCATTCTAGATTCTTATTTTACTTCCTATTTTTATTTTTGAACCATTGATACTTAAAGCTGTAGTCTGTTACTTTGAGAAGAGAGCAGACTTCGACTGAAAATTTGAAGAAAAACAGGTTTCACGCCACTCCCCCACTCTCTCTGCTTCACTCATGCCCCACCTCCAAGCTCCACCCCTCTCACAGCATCTGCGCGGCTACCGCATACGACCAGAAGCGTCCAAGCAGCGTCTTCTTCTTTTTTGAAGTCTTTGCCGTGTAAGCAGTTGTCGGCAGGGGCAGTAAGGGCAGTTTCTCTTTTGCTGGTGGCTGTCGCTCCGCCATGACTTCCACGCGCGTCCTCCTGACTGCGGCAGCCGGGCGGCAGCGGCAGGTTCAGCGGTTAGAGGGAGGGGGCGGGATTCAGCTTGTGTGAGCTGTGATTGACACTCCATCAGACGCTCCTCTGGCTGTGATTGGTTCTTTTGTCTCGTCCCGAAATATTCTTTCCAGATTGCAATACAGGCAGTAGGCGGGACCAATTGAACCAGTTTTTTTCACAGGTTACATATCACATGTACTGCTGTCTGGGCATAGGGACAGTTTTAGCCAATATGACAAAAAAGTGATTTTTAAAAACTTACAGACTTCAGCTTTAATCTATAATGACATTGAGGAGGCTAAATTATTTACCAAAAAAATTTGAAGATATACTTTAGTAAACTTTGAGTATTATTTATGTATGTCAAGGTAGAGCCAAATGTCCTCGTTTTTTAGAAATCAAAATGTGCTCCCGCTAATTCTAAGATGGCGCTGCAGTGCTGTTGTGATGAATCAGATAAGGCTGATTAGATACAGGGTCCAATCCATTAAAATCATAATTTGAATTTACACTTTATATTTTAATATGGAGTTGCTGCTTTACTTTTGAAAAGTAAATGTCTCATTTGTTGTAATTTGTTGTTACATGGTATGGTTGGGATATTTATTACTTTGAATATCTAAGCCTAGATTTCCGTCCTAATCAGTGAAGAGTGGTGGACTAGTGGTTAGGCATAGAGCTTGGAATCCTGAGGTTCTGATTTCGAGCCCCACTTCCACAGACTGCCACTCTGGCTCTGTGAGCAAGATCCTTGACCCCCACAGTGCTCCCCGGGTGCCCAACTGTGACAGCCCACTGCTTCCCAAGGGGATGGTTAAATGCAGAGGTAAATTTCTCCAATGTGAGATCAATGAAGTTCTGTAGTTATTATCACTCTGATACGGCCCAGAATGTGTTTAGACTGCTATATTTAACAAAGTTCATGTCACTCAGGTGTGAAGATGGAGAAGCAGAGAAAGACATTTAGAAGAGTGATAATCAAACAATGAAAGGCGTGATTTTGGTCTAACACTTAATGTAGTGAAGGAAGACTCATTTGACAACAAGTGATTCCTCAATATTTGTTAAACTGAAAACATTACTATACCGAGATGTGTAATTTATTCAGACCTATTAAATAACACTTGCTTGACAATTTAACTTAGTGGTGAAGAGAACAGAAAGAAGGATTCAAGTTCCGTGATGAATCATTTTTGGGGAGGGGTGTAGTTCGCCCGGGGCACCAAATGGGCTAGGACCACCCCTGGCTGCCCAGATAAATGACAAAATTCCTGAATGGAATGTTAGGCCTACTATAAAAATCAAAGGTGTGTAACTGCAGATACAAGACATAAAAGACAAAATGATAACATGCATGTAAATGAAAATCCATTTTTGTCTTATGTTTACGGTGAGAGTAAAGAGATTGACTTTATTTTTTTTATTAAAAATTAAATAGACATTCTCAATGTACCAGTGTATGTTATTCCATGGAGCTGCAACTCCCAAAACAGGTTCCTGTCTAGATTTTTGTTTTTTTCTAACAACACTCAGTATGGTTGATCAGTACCCCTGAGAGAACAGGCAGGGATTTAAGAGTTAGAGACATGACTACTTACTTAAAACAATGTGTTTCATCGGTGCAGTGCTACCGAAAAATCCTAGCAACACCAGATAATAGAATTTTTTCTACAGTTTCTCATTGTTCTGGCCCATATCATGATGTAGAGTCAAGAAGAAGAAGACAGTCAATGACTCTATTTCAGGCCCAAACAGGACCCACACCTTCTGTCACAGCCTCCGGCCCTGGGCCCAGTGGCAACCTGCTGCCAGGCCTCTGCGTTCTGCCAGTTGTAGTTTTTAATTGGCCATCTGGGGAAAGCTGGATCTAGTGGCTGGATATTAATCAGTAAATTAACCCAGCCATAATACAGCTTCCTCCCTGTGGAAGCCCAGCAGCTGTGGGCAGGGAAAGAGAGAGTGAGAGCGTGAAAGGAGAGATGAACCGTAAGGCTGGAGAGGCTGAAAAGGGAGGCTCCCGAATGGTCTGGCTCGTGATTGAACATTTCTTCTGTGTCCCTTGCTGCATTCCCCTGTCTGCAATGCCGCTGACCCCTAATTTGTCTGACAATCACATGGAGGATTATCTCCATCATGTCAGTGCAGATGTCACAGGTACTTCCTCCCGCTAAGGACAAAGCTGCAAATTCTAAGTTAAAGTAGCCTTTTCTGGCCAAAACTGACAGCTGTATTGAAAGCTGCAGTGAGATTGCCTATAAAAGTTCACAAGGGGAAGGTTACATGTGTTTCTGTGTGAGGAACTGGTATGTGTGTTTGCATGATTAGTGTATTTAACTGACAGAAATTGCTCGCAATCCCCAGAGTTAAGCAATTAAAAGGCTAATGAATATACAACGGCTAATTATTTTACGTAAGGTAAATTATCATAATGGCCTGTGCTAAGTTTAATGATTATATGTAGACATATAGAGCATAGCAACTGATATGCACACCGCTAATGAAATAAACAACATGTTTGCAGAGAAGTGTAAGTGCGCTGCCATGAATTCCAAGTAAACTTAAAATACATAAAAAAGAACCTTGTTTATCATGTTTATAGACTTTGAAGGATGGGAATATATATGTCTGTTACAACTCCTATGGAATAAAAGCAAGCGTGCTTTAAAAAGAAATTGGTAAACATTAAAAACTGGAGGCAGAGGAAGTGATTTCCACAGTTTTCATAGACCAATCCTATTGTTAAGCAGTCATGTGATCTAAAAATAATTCAGATAGTTCTCCTGGAGTAGTTCTTCTATTTTTCTTTCTTTCCTCTCAACCCCTAGTTGATCATGTTAAAAAACTGTTTACTATTAGCCTGGATCTGCAGGAGGTTTTCTTCCTGTTAAGGGTAGTTCTCCTTCTCAACTATTTTTTTTAACTATTGATGTGCAAGTTAGGAAAGTAGGAAGGATCTTATGTAGAAGTCTGTGATGCAGTGGATCTGGGGATACCTCTGTCTAAAGACACAATGTTGTTCAATAGTCTTCTGAAGAGGATGCTCACGGCTGCAATAATCTTTCAGAATAGAACTGGCCTTATCAGTTAGTTAGTCATCTTTCGCTCATTTGCTCTGATGCTGCTCAACACATAATGTCAAAAGGACTTGCACTCTACATATTAGGATAACAATATGGCTTGTTAATAAGCTTGCATTGCACTGGGATAATTATAATTTATTATAATACATATGTTTCCATATGTAGAAAATAAGTGTGTTTTTTTCCTGTACAGTTCATTTAGATTAAATTTACTGTAAAGAGTTGACAATAAGTCTTCGAAATAAAGGAGCTTTAGGGCAGATATGAAGCCATGCTTTTAATTTTGATATAAAATATTTGCTGAAATATAGTATCTGTACATTAAACATGTTTCAAGGTCATCTTTAAATGCTGTATACTAGAAAATTTTTTAAAGCACATAAGTAAGTGGGTAACAGAGAATGTTGAAGTGCTGCTGAAGTATCCTTGTAATGAATCAGATAGATATGACAAAGACAGGATATTACCGTAGATCAAAATGACCCTGTGTAATTTAGCACTAGGTTCAGTTGGGGAAATAACATAAAAATCAATTTTACAAAGCAACGGCTAAAAGGACAACTGTAAGCCTGTACTGCAGTAACCATCAAAGCTGTGGTCTGAAACTTGGTTGCTTGTTTTACTTGTAAATACATGCAATAACAACTGTAAAAAAAAATTTAAAAGCTTGAATTCCAGATTAGTGCAGATATAGTCAAATGCAAAGTTGTTTTATTGTAACAAAGTGCCAACTAAATAATGTCTGTTTTTGCTCCTAGTTATTTAGCATATTTGCTCTTTTGAACTTTTGGTATTTTTTCTCATAGTTTTTGGTAGGCAAGGACTCGCTAAACCAAGATAAACTCACAAAATAATAAAGCTAATAATAAAGCTCTGTAATACTTCCTCGTTGATTTACAATTACTTGCAAAGATTAAAAGCCTTTGATTACATGGGCTAACTTACAAAAGGACTTTTGACTATGACATGTTAAATCAAGTTTTTTAAGATTTTAGAGCAACTATTAAAAGAACTGCGAGACATGCACCAAAGGGAAAAAAAAAGAAACCCTTTTGCATAGCAGTAGATCCAATACATCACAGGAAAGCAATGTCAAGCCCTAACACACTTTGTCTTTTATATATTCATGCATAACAAACACACATGGTGCATACAGACTGACCCTGCGGAGAGCTTTTATGGTGTGATGTCATCACGCCCCATTGTCATAACTGAAACAACTCACTTCTGTGCCTGTCAATAAATTTCCAAGGGGCCTCTGTCTTATGTTCCCACTCAACTGTGCTTTGGACGGACATGAAATAATTGCCATGCAAAGAGTTGCGCGTTTCCCTTTCTAATTTTAAGGGTCAACAGCATTTTAATACCACTTTAAACACACACACAGTTTTTTATGATGCATGTACAAGCGGGTTTTGATAGCTTAACCAGCCAAGCATGGTTAAAGAGAGAAACCAATGCAGCTGCTTCCAGGACCCACTTAATTTAGTCCCCTGACCTCTGTTCACCTGAGTCTGCATGGAAATCATAATGCAATTCAAGTGTGAAGAAAAATGATATATTGTGTATTTACCCCAAATATTTATGCAGGACCTACTAACAGTCATGCTTACTTCTAATAAAGGGAAAGTGATGCCTTGTAACACTGTGAGTGCAGGGTTGCTGCTACCTTGCCTGAAGCCATTGTTTCCTCCATTATCATTTTCATTGGATTCTATTCGAGGCAGGCTTGCCAGTGTTTACAATGCTTGCCTCATATACTGTAGGCTTTAGGTGTTTTTTTTCAGGATATAAAGACATTTCTTTCAGGAATGCTGATTTTATTGTCAATAAAAAGTTCACAGGTTTCTATTATTTAGTCTCATTGATATTTAAACTTGTTTTCTGACCCCTAATGACCAACACTATAGAAAATATACTTTACTTACATGTGCAGGAGTTATCTATTTTATTTTTCTGTTGTGTTAAGTCACAGCTTATGTTGCCTTAAACCAGCCTCTTTTTTGATCACATAGTTAATTAGATAACTAGTCACATAGTTAATTAGATCTATCTAGATAACTAGAGAGATAACTGGAAACTGCTGTGCTGTATTTGTCCATATCTTTATGTGGTAGAAGTAAACAATGTGAGCACTTTTGAAACCAACACAAGCTCTTTATGTTTTTCACCAAATTAACAAGATAAAAATTAATAAAAATGGAAAGAAAATTCTGCTGCTATGAAAATGATTTATAATCCAAGCAAAGTTGTATAAGTAAATAAATTAACTATGTTTAAAGGTTGCAAAAACTGGTAAGGCTTGTTCTCTATAAGATGTGTTTAGTTGCATGTAATAAAAAGACACAGACGCTTTTTTCCCCAGTGTCTGACACATAACCCTCTGAGTTAACATGTATTTCCTCTAAGTCAGGGAAATTTGCCAATAAAACAGAAATTTTCAGAGTTTCGTTAAAATAAACTTCTAAGAGTAGTTTCCTTGATAATATTCCTCATTTCTACAGAAAATATCATCTTATGTAAATCTGCGTTTCATGTTTTTTGTCTTTGAAAAACCTGCTTCTTCCTCTTTGATTGGCATTTTGGCCCTCTGAAATAAGGTACACGTTGAAATAATTGCTCTCTCTTATTAGCTTTAGCCACCATTTTCACAAACTGGTTAATAGTTATTGACTTCAGCAACTCCCAGTCCTTACAATGGATTGTGTGTTTATATCAGTACAAGAAAGTGCAAAGCATCAGGCAAATATAAGCTACAAAATCAGCATAACTAAAAGGCAATGAAATTAAAAAGGACTTAAATAACTATATTTCATAGCTACCATGCAGTAATGATTTGGGTGGATGCACAAACAATGTCCAGAACTGTTGTCCTTGTTATTACAGTTTCATTAAAATTGACAAATGAAGTATAATGCATATTAGTGTTCTAGTTTTATGTTATCAGTTCTATGGCTGATTTTCTTTTTCATATGTGGTTACAATGATCTTTGAAAAAATAACTAGACGTGCAGTTAAGTCTTGCCGTTCAGTTCTTTAAGAAGCGTGTCAATAATAATTCAGGGCGACCAGGTGAGCTCTGTAAAAGCCAAGCAGATCTCCCTGAGGCACAATCATGTTCTATATTTCCAGAGGGAAGGTCTGCTCTCCGGGTAGCAGTCTCCCTGAGGGCTATTAGACTCCTGTAGCTGTATAGAGTCAAGCAGAGAGGGTGTCTCATCAGTGCGGATAACAGGATATCTGGTCAAGTCATTAGCTCTCCTCTTATTGAATTCCTTGAGCCAAATAGACCAAATTAAGCTAAATAAAGCTGTGGATGGTCAGGAGCCTACAGCCCATTAATACACTGCCTTCTCACTTTCCTTATGCACTCATAGGTAAAGACACGCTGTAGCCTTCCTTCCTTCCTTCCTTCCTTCCTTCCTTCCTTCCTTCCTTCCTTCCTTCCTTCCTTCCTTCTTGTCTGGGGGCCCTAATGGTGAGCGTGTACAGCAGCTCTGACACCGTCACATCTGCTGACAGAGAGGGTCTCTCCCTCACCACACAGCCTGCTAATGAGATCTTCCCACATTTAATTAATACCATAAGAATTTTAATTCTGACTGAATCAATTTAATGTGATGTGATTTTGTCAGCTCTATTCCCCAAGTAAGGAAAAAAACAGAGCAGGCCCTGATGCTTATTACATACATCATTTCACGGGCCCTGCATTCCCTGCTGACTTAAACAAATTCTAATTAAGACTAATTAAAGCATCATTTATGAAAACGCTTGTGATAGTTATGCAAACATTCTGGGTGGGTATGCTCTGCATGATAATTACCCCCTGTTTAAATTAAGACTTTTTCCCTGGCAATTATGCTAGCCACACAGCAGCGGCACTTGGAAAACGCTCTTTATTCGATTCCTGCAATTAAATATGGAACCTGGCTCCTGAGCTATCTATTCAGAATGTATTTTATGAGAAGAAAAGGGTGATTACACATAGTTGTTTTTCACCTTCTGTCAGGTTGAGTTTAATGGAGCCAATCCAGTGTTCTGTATCAAAGTTACACTGGGGCTAAAGCAATGATTATAAGGCAAGGCAGTGGCTGACTGATAATGTGAGCTGACACCCGCTGACTTGGGATTAGGTGATTAATGCGTGTTTTCTAGGTGAGTTTGTGTCACGCTGATGATGGTTAAGCAGATGTGAGCAGATAACTGTCTTCATCCGCCACCTCTGCTCATCAGCTACTCTCTGTGAATTCTCACACCCCATGCTTAAACATGTACAGTGTGTTTTTGTGATGACAAAATCTTTTTATCAGGTCTAAGTTTAAACCTTCAAGAAGAAGTTTAAAGGGGCCTAGTCTTGTAATGTTAACTTACACATTTCTATGCCAGCAGCTCATTCTGGTTGCATACACAGGTCTTCTAGTTAAATTATTATGCCCTCTTTGATTTTTACATTTTATTTCAAACTTTGTTTTTGATCCATTTGTTATTCAATAAGATGTTTTGTTAGTATTTATAATGACTGGAGGTATGATATTCAGCATGCTTGCAATAACCAAGGAAAATACTTCGACATATATATGGTTCTTAAGGAAGGGTACACTCACACATATAAGCAATTTCGAGATGCCAATCAATGGCTGTCATGTTTTTAACAGTGGAAGAAAGCTGGATGAAATCAAACCAAGGAGTTTTGTGATTAAAGGCAACAGCATCTTTAGAATTAGTTTGGTGAAAATACTTCATATTTGCCTTTTAACATAAAGTTGTGTTTAGATTTGCAAATTTTTTAGCTGAACATTTTTACACAGTTTACTAATGAAGAATGGTAATGCTCACTTTTTATATTGATGTAGTACATGAATCATTCAGCTTATATTTTTTATGATTTAAAAATCCTTCAGTAGAATTTAAACAAGAAAAGTAAGTGTCCTGGTATATAAATGTACCCCTTAGCGTTGATCAGTTTCGCTGCACTCAGGTCTGTCTGTGAGAACAGAGCCTAATTTGAGCGAGTAACTTTTAAATAAATTGAAAAGGTTTAAAACAGCCAGTTTATGAGTTTTAAAGTGACTTACTCAGTCTACATTCGCAGGACCAAGATTGTTGATGACATTTTTTTTGTTATAGATCTAAGAAAAAATAAAATGTAGATATAAATATTATAAATTGCACAACCCTGTTATAAAGTATTAAGAATCCTTCAAAATTCAGATGCTTTGATTAAAAAAAGAATACTGATTTATTTGCACAAATGTCATTAAAAGTATAGATTTTTTTTTATTTTGTAGAATTAAAATTATGATACATGTAATGATATACAGACATTTGTCTGCAGTTTAAGACACTACGAGGAGTACATATGAAGAGGGGTGTGGAAATATAAAGTAATAATCTTTCTATAGCAGGAGTAATGAAAAATGTGTGTTTTTTTTCCACTGGAAAACCTTTCCACAAGGGAAATAGGATAAACATTATCATAAGAACAGTCCTCTGTTTGGCTACAAGAAACAGATTACAAACAAATATGTTATTCTTAAATTCTGCACCTTGAAAAAATTGATGTACTACTCCATCTCCTCCAAGGTAGGTGTTGAGTATGAACGTGTGTGTGATACAAATAATGCTCTGAATCACCATACAATTGTTCTGACAAAGTGTTGGAAGCTAAAAAAAAATGGAGAATGCATAAGTGTGTTACAAAACAGAATTCCCTCGGTGTAAATGAATGTGCTGATGCATTTGCTTATGTCAGCTGGCTGCTAATAGCTGTGTTGCAGAATGCCACCTTTTTATCAGGCTTTTAGCAGGAGTTTACATTGTGACTCCACTGCACTCACTGGCTCTGTTGATACAGCAGCACACTCCCTCAAATACATTGTTTTACAGAACTGAGGTCTGGGCTATTCTTACCATATGAGTGCTATTTAAAGTGCTTTAGAAACCTCCTTATATTACAATACTCTATTAATCACTGAATTGTTTCTTCTATTTACATTTTCACCTGATTCTTTTCAGATCACTTAAGGCTTTTATTTCTGTTTACTAGAAATTTCTGTATGATAAAAAAATGAGTAAACTTTGGAATTTACTGTAGATGGCTGGGTAGTTTTTGAAAGTACTTTTGTTTGTGTTCTGAAGTCATAAAACACATTAAGTACCATGATAAGTAGGCCTGGATGTAAGTTGGACAATTCACCACTTTTTAATGCTTTTAATAATGTTCGGACTTCCATGTGCTCAGATGGCTCGACACGGTGGTGGGGTTGTTTATATGTTTACATAACACTTATCACTTCTGTTGTGTTTGTTTGCTTTTCTCAGTGGGTTCGATTTTGGCAATGCTGCAGCATTATTGCGTTTCATTTCATGAGTGGCAGCTGGCTCAATAAGATGAGAGGGGGAGAAAAGGAAAAAAACGAAACGTAAATTTCCAAATCAGTCGGTGGTGAGGTTGAGGGAACTCTTGCGACAGGGAGCAGACCTTGCTTCACCCACGTCCTGTTCTACGTGTGCCGTCTCTCCCTGTACATGCAGATGGCACCGCGCTCCCAGATTTCATTTGAGGTAATCTAATCCCTCCACTGCTCCCTCTAGAAAGAAGGAGTATTAGCGGCCATATGTCAACCAGATTTGTCAGATTATTCATTACAATTAATTGCTGTTCCACTTAAGGCCTTTAAGGCTGTGAATTGCTCTGAAATATATTGCAAACACAAAAAATTATGAGTAAAAGACTTTGGCCCTGTCATTCAAATTTCAGGCTGACCTTTAGCAGAGCCAGGCTTTTCTGAGAGAGTGCAGAAGAGCGAGCCATTCTAATTGGTGTTTCTTCAGCCTTTTTATTTCCATCTACAGGTAGAGTGTCTGTCTCTGTTGACAAGGAATACACTGAAGACATGGTGCCAGTCCAGAATGACTAAACCTGCTGCCCTCTGAAGTTCACTATTACACAGCACTGGCTGAACTATGCATACTCACATTGGTGGTGTTTATATGAGCAATTTGTTTCTCTTATTATTTGGATGCAGTAGGACCATAGTTATCTTTTTACACTCAACTGAATCTCAGTGTGGACCTTTTTCTAATGTTGGCTGCAAGGCAGCTTAATAGCAACCTGAATTAATGTGCTGTTGAGGAATGTTAGCCATAATACTTTGGCTTTACTGCACTACTTCCATAGTTGAAGCTTACACCCAAGAGATAAGTAGTAAGTAGTTTGGACCACAAACTATTGTAACCCTATATAGAAAACTATGAAATAAACATGTCAAATTATTTATTATAAATTTACTTTCAATTATGCTAGTGACAAATTCCAGATGTTGCTAACAGCGTTGGGCTGTACAAGTAGTGCCATTAACATTTTAACTGAATTTCTCAGTAGTGTGGTGATAACGAGGCTGGTTTCTACATCAAACAGTTTTTTTATTAGTGAAGCTACTTTTGTGGCCAAGTACCGGGATAGCCTCCACAGAAGCTACATTTTCCCAGGCCTTCCTAGATCTTAAAGACGTATCTACTGTGAATACTCCTAATGCAGACTTTGCAGGAATATACCTTTTAGCTTTGTGTAGCCATCATTTTGGTTTCCACCCTAGATTGTGTATAGAAAGATGCCCGCGGGAATATTCTGATACTACTGGAATGGAAAGGGTGCAGCTGGGGACCATGGAGGGGAGGATGCAGAGGCAGAGCAGATTTCACCAGGTCCAAGATATTCAAGGTAAATTTAAAGACACACATAGTGGTACATTCGGGTATTTACCAAAGTTAAATGTAAAAAAGTAAAGTAAAAGACCAGCACAGTCTCAGTAATTAGTTCGAGGGCCAGTAAACAGGCAGAATTCAAGAGAAGTCCGAAGACAGATCAGGCAAACAGATCAGAATGGTAACAGGCAGGCTCTGAGGTCAAGAGGCAGAACGGATTAGGATCAGGCAATCAGAGACACTCAGATACGCTAGAGAACAACATGCTCCAATAATCTGGCACTGATGCCTGGTAGAAGGCTGGTTAAATAGAGGCTGAAGCAGGTGGATCAGATGAAAAGTAATGAGAACTGGGCGGAGCTTGGCAGGTAAATAAAATGAGTAATCAAACCAGTTCAAGCCATGTAATGGCTTTTAATATTATATTTAATTTTATAAACATGTCACAATGTCAAAGTTCAGTAATTTCTTAGCATTTTGGTGTAATTGTAGTCTGCCGTTCCCCTGCATTTATTTCTGCTGAGCTGTGAAGCCATTTTTCTTTATAGTATTATTTTACTATTATTGTATAATATGTTTTATTGTCTTCGTCTTTGTAGCCACAACAACTACAAAAGTTTTTGAGTGTGAGTTTACACCTGACTTTCAGACCTCCTAAAAAGATGCAAAAGCCACAGCCGCAGTTAAGCTTTAGCTGTGAAAAATCACTTTGCAAATGGTAAATGTTTACCAGCATGTTTACCATTTTTAAATTTTGAATGCTCCATTGAGACCATAATTTTACTATAAACCATTTACCAGCAGGTGCTTCTAGCAGGAGTTCAGACAAAACAAGAAACATATTCCAAAAGCTGATGTGCAGAGAACCCCCCCAAAAAATTTTATATTTGCAGGTACACCTTTTTCTATGAAAACACTGAATAACACAGTAATTCATAAAAGCCCCAACACACTCACTTTGCAAGACTCCACTACTGAAAGACATTAAATAAACGTTGACACCTTTTCCGTGGTCTTTGACAAGACTTTCAAAGACAATCTGGAGTTGGAGCATTGATGTTTTTTCAGCAGCATGGAGGACAATCCCTATAACACATTTCAAATCAGATGCGAAACAGTGACACCCAGTAGCTCTCCTGGGTTGTTGGATGTTGTTTTTTTTATGGATTTTGCATTTGGGCATTTGAATTACAATAAGCATGTTTGTGTAACCTATTCAGAGTGAGTTCTAGGAAAGAGTTGAAGATGCTTGGAAGCCCCCTCTTTAAGTGATGGCTTTTCTCTTTTGACAGAAAAGGCTTCCTTCACTGTCAAACCATCTGTCCAAAATAAGAGCAATTTGGTGTGCACAAGTGATTCATTTGCTCTTAAGGTGTAAGTGTACAGCTGAGGCTTTCTCAGAGCTGTTAGCTCTCTTGGCTATGCCATGTGTTTGTGTAGTTGTTAGTTGGTCACTCTGTTGTAGGAGATCAAAACATTTGAAAATATTTAAATAAGCCAGTTACACCTTGAGAGACTGTGGAGATATGACACCAAACTGCTGTTACATCAATGTTCTTGTAAGGAGAACTAGCACTGCATATAGTCCTGAAAGGCCTAACCAACATTGCTGTTAATAGTTGGAAACACTATGGAGAGATGAACTGAGATGTATACTCGGGCATTCTTAACAAGTTTAATAAAGGATGAATGGATAATATTTTACAAAACATTGATAACAGACTCACAGGGAAGAAACCTCTTGACTGGTTTCAGCGAAAAAAAAAAAAAAGTTACAATAGCCAAGTCAATCTATTGATCTGTCCTGAAAACTTTGAAAAATAAGTGTAAATCTGAAATTCTGAAGGACTTAAAGAAGGTTTAAGTAAAACAAAAATACTACTAAGCAGCTTCTCCTTGAAAGAGAATTTGTTTAATTTGTGTAGTATCTCTTTATAACATCTATGGATTTATTATAATTTTTATTTTCTATTAGAAGATTATTTAGTTGTTACTGACATCTGGTGTGAATTTTATGTCACACACCTTCCTATGAATATTTACTGAAAATTATGCTCCCATTTTTTCTTGCTGTAACTACTTTCTCATAAAAAAAGAAAAATTATACATTTTAATTCTTATTACCCAAATTACACCAAGTAGTCCTTGAGTAAAAAGTCAGAGAAAATTACTAGATTAGGAGCGACTATGATTATGATTGAAATCCAAGGGGCTGATTCATTGCTGATGATGTATTTTGGTTAATTAGGAGTTAAGGCACTAGAGGAGTGACTTTAAGCCTGTCTGATTGGTCCAGTTAATTGTGCTTTATGAGATAGGGGCTTACCGAGCAGGGCTTTGAGACCCGGTGTTAGTGCTGAAGGAGGAGGTGAAAATCTCTCCCAGGTCATATTACCACGGATAGAGTTAATGAGAAGGCGGAGGTAAGAGAATCCATCACCATATCAATCTGCAACACCTCTACTTTCACCTCCACTCCAACTGTTTTCATCTTTTACTCTTTAATAAGTAATAATAAAATACAAAACTGTCACATTTATCCCTTTACAAAGCTTATTGGCCTCTTTAGAAAATAGATAAATAAGACCTTTCATTTATTATTCTTTATTTTGCTTGTAGTTTTTTTCATAATTTAATTTTATGCAAGAAGGTTTTAAAACACATTCTGATGGGTAGCTCTTTATAAATGGTACACAAGTGGGTTCTATTACTTTGCTTTTGATTGTTTGCAGCTTTGCTCGAGTTTGCCTCAGACCACCACCACTAGTCCCACATCCACATGTGCATTCGAAGAGGGGGTGTTGAAAATGTTTCAGATTCTCCTCTATACTCACTGCGCTGGCAGATCGATGCTCTAACCACAAGTTGCCTTGCCTTGTCTCATCACTGTACTCCTGCCGACTGACACATCCTCATTACATTACAATACGCTTTGCCACTAAAGGTCATTCTCTTGAACATAATCACACACAATCAAAACCACAAACTTCACAGATCAAGAAGACAGTAAATAGCCTCAGGGTACTATTGCAGAAATATTTATATCCTGTTCATAGAAAGAAAGAATTTTATATAAAGCAGCTACCATGTATTTTAAACAAGAAGCCCGTTTTTTGTTTTCTGTACTACTTGCTCAAATGTAATTATATTTTGAGATTTGTATTGAGTTTAAGAGGATATAGTTATATCTGCTCTCTTAATCTTTTTCTTCCGGCTCTGTGAGGAGTAGAGTGACATGAAAAGAGGTGTCAAAGTAGAAAAAAGGAGCGGAAACGCAGCCCTCTCCTCCATATTACCATAATGAGGAAAACACACTTAGTGGGCCATGACCTGATGTCATCTGATTATACCCATGATTAATGATATCCTTTTACCAAAACATGCCACTACTGTAACTGTCTAGGATTAAAAGCAGCAGATGGTAATGTATTCATGCTCTCAGTAATGCATTCTTATATCCAGCGTTAACTAGATATGAGTTGTGTGTGTCTCTTTAATGCTGGCTAAGATGTTGGTTTACAGCTACGTTTTCTCTCAAGGGTGTTGTATGCTTTCACTTCATGTAATTCCAATTATTAGATCAAAATTGGGTTTTATTGTTTTTCATTTCATTTAGTAAACAAACACTTTCAAATTGAAACCTGCTTGAGTTAAAAATGTTTGAACAATGAACTTTCTGTAATAAATTAGCTTTTTACCTAATCTATCGGAGTGCAGCTCATTTAAAGGTGGAATATTTTTGATAAACATCTGCAAAACTTTTAAAGCAAATCTTTGTTGGAACCTCTTATGTATAAAGTCAATGCATTTCCCTGAAGCCTATTGGTGTGTTTACACTGAATGCGAACTCTGCGAAAAAGTTGCAAATGCTCCTATGTCATTGAATCAAATGGTTGTTGATTTTGACAATAGCGGACATTGATTTCTCCGAGCAAATTACAGTGCTCTTTGTACTAAGCCGAACAAAACCGTCAACGTTCCTGAGTTCATGATAGTCTGAGGAGATGGAATAAGTATGGGGAATATCACCACCTCCTTCAGAAACTACGTCTGGATGAATCTGTGAACCACTTCGGGGTCCTGTTGTCTCGCATTGGTTGACGAATCATCCAGACAACAGAGTTACAGAAAACTTTAGATATTTTAACCTCATTTGCAGGTTAGGCAGCGATCAAATGTCACCAAAGTTAGTTATAACAAAAACTAATGGCCCATGCTAACTATTTAAAGTGGTTTATTTTTTTTATATTTTTTTATTATTTTTTTTTTTTAGAGTTACAAATGTTGTGAGACTGTCGCCACTTCTTTCAAATTGATTGATTTAAGCAACAGATGGAAAAATGTTAAAACAAGCCTATAATAAAGCATTAAATCAAGTTTAAATTTGTGTGGTCTATTTTTACTATCGTGCAAAAAACAGAAGATCACATTACATCATCTCATCCTCTTATTTGCCGTTTTGGCTGTAACACCAATAGTTCCCAGTTCCTTTACTATGTACACACATTTTTTCTTACGACCATTCTTTTATTTCCCTTCTACAGTTCTATTTCCAGCATTTCCTTTCAAATGTATCCACCATATTTCCTTATATCAAGTTTAAGCAATTTGCCTCTATATCCCATTTCTTTTTCTTTTGATAAACTGATTTCTAATCCTGTCCATCCTGATCTTTCCTAATCAAAATCTTAGCATCTTCTATTCTATTCTACCAACCTCTGGTCAATCTGACAAGGTTGGATTCAATTCACTGTACCTGTATTCAATTTAAGTCAGCTTGTTTATATAGCATAACTGCACAACACTATTATCCTCCAGTAGCCTAAGTCTTTGGCAGCATAACTATGGAAATAGCTCAGGATAGCCTGACCCACGCTTAATATAAGCTTTATCGAAAAGGAACATTTTAACAGCGTTAAATATAGACAGGGTGTCTGTCTCACAGACAAAAATGTATAGTTGGTTCCCTAGGAGAGCAACCTGATAACTAAAAGACCTGTCTTTCATTCCACTTATAACAATTCTAGAAATCAATAGAAAACCTGCAGATTGAGAGCAAAGTTTTCCGTTAGATAAAAAAGGAACAATCAGATCTCTGATATTAAACAAGCTTGGTTATTTAAATTTCATTCTTAAGTCAACAGGACACAAATGAAGAGAAGCTTAAATACTGTAGGAGAAATGTGATCTCTCTGTTTATTTTCCTCCAGAACTCTGCCCATAGTATTATGTATTGGCTGAGGACTGTTAACACCAGTTTGTGGGCTTCCTGATTGCAAAGAATTCCAATAGTCCGGTCTTGAAGTAAAAAAATGGAATAGTCAAGTCTTAAAGTAACAAATGCATGGACTATTTTCACACCCTGGAACCAGATTCTTTCAAATTTTTGCAGTATTCTTGAGATTAATACAGGTCCTGATTAAAAAATGACGCAAAGTTTAAAAAATATATATATATATCTCAGACTAATTTAATACCATCTGGATAAAGTTACTTGCTTATCATCTTATTTTTCCTGTAAGATGTCAAACAAATAAGATTTAAACCATCATAGTACCGTTCCCTTAATTCCTACAAAACGTTCAAGCCTTTGTAAAAGAATATTATGATTGCCTGTATCAAAGACAGCACTGAGATCTATCAGGGAAAGCACAAATAACAATCCATTATCTAAAGTCATGACAATAAAATTGGTGACTTTCACCAGTTCTGTTTCAATTCTGTGCTGAGCTCTAAAACTTCGTTAACACTCTTCTAAAGGTCATTATGGTGTGGTCAGACACCTGTTTAACAACCATTTTCTCAAGAATTTTCGATAAGAAAGTAAGATTAGATATTGGACAATCATTGATCAAATGGTTTGGATCAAAAGAAGGTTTCTTAAATAAAGGATTATTTCTTTATGCACACCAAATATACCTCTGAAGTCCTAACAAGAAAACTAATCAACAACAAAAATGCTCATCAATCAGTTGCACTAACCTATCAGATCGAAAAACATGCAAGAAATCCCCTATGTGGAAAAAAAATATTTTTCCAGACTTACAATTGGTTTATAATTTGGGCTGATCTATGATGGTTCCACTTGAGAAATAACTAAATGTTTCAAACTTTGAGGGTTGTAGATACTTTGGCCAGAAGCTGTACATCACAAAAACCTTCGAAATTAATAAATTATTTAAAGTTCTGGAATATAAGCAAGGTTTACTTTCATTTTACTATAAATCTGAATCAGTGCAACTTTATTAAAAAACTTTAAAGTATGAATCAGAATAAAAAGTAATAAAGAAACAGATGTACAAAAGGTACAGAAAAGTTTAAAGAAGCAATTAATATGTTATTGAAATCATCTAAGAACAAACTCATTACATGTTTTTAATCTCATATTTATGATTGAACAGGTGTGAATTTAGTCAGTAACTATTTGTTTCTACTTTTACAGCTCTGAAATTCAAGCCCCATCCATTCACAAGTTCATGTAGGGATACAAGTATTTCTGATTTATTAATATTTTAGTTGTTATACTGTTGAAATGAAAGTAATACATATGATAGAAAGGTTTGGCAGAATTAAATTAAAATTCTATTCAAACATCTTGTGTTACTCTCATACACAAGTTTCCAGATACCAATGTCCAGGCAATGACTCAGTTGAAAATATTTTCCTCTAGTTTTTCCCTCTGTCCAGACGCCATGTCAACAAAGCCCCCAGTGTTGCTGTGGCGTAGGAGCGACAATGTCAGTCTGTCTGCTTAATTGCAAGTGGGATGAATGTTAATTTACTCAGTCAAGAACCCTCTTTGTGTCATACTTTTATTGCCCAGAGGTGTAGATTTACATTATTGGGATACAATGAATCCTGGCTTGTGCTAAAAAGAGGGTGTTAGAGCCCACATTCCTTCCAGCCTCCCACGTTTTATTGTTCTATTGTGCTAAGCACCTCATTGCTACCGGACAGCCCTGGTTGGAAAGGGTAGGTGTAGACATGGGGGAGGGACCGGGGTCTTCCTGCCCTAAAGCTGAACTTGAGGAAATGACCACAATATTTATTTACTTTACATTTGCATAGATGTTCTCAATAAGCACAAGTGTTGTAATAATTAATTCAACTCTAGATTCAAGATGACTGTACTTTTGGATGGATGGATGGACAGACAGATGGACGGACGGACAGTCCAACTTTTTCCTATATAGTTCTTTTCCCCCATAAATTCAGACCTGAAATTACTTAAATCAAATTACTCCTCAGATATTGTCGGATCCCTGTGTTAATTTTTTATTTTAGTACCAATTACCAATTACATGTAGCACAACAATAGTCCCATCAGCTATGAAAAAAAAAAAAAGATTTCTGATCTACTATATGTTGGAAAGACATTTTTAAATGTGGTACTGTATAATTATATGAGAGGTGATCTTGGCCTTAGGGGGATTACTGCTAGACTTCAGCAGGTTCTCATGTGCTACATAAATATGCTCAAGAAAGCCACAACATATTTGTGTATTGGCCTGTCAAAAAATTAAACGAAAAGTCATTCTAATGGGCGACCCTTGGCCTAGTTCATATTTCCTGTCAATTATGAAAGTAAGAAGTCATGCATAGTTATGAGCCATAGGAAGGACCTATTAAAATTCATAAATAGTTTGTGTATATACTGGGGGTATTCAAAACGCCTTCATCGTAAGTGTCTGTGTAGAAACAAAGCAAATCATGACTGTATACCATAAAAATACAGAGGTTTTTATGTTTCTGACTAAATGTAATAAATGGATTTGGTAGCAAAAAGGTAACAAAAAAGATTTTTCTACAATAACCAACAATAAATAATTACAATAACCAATTTACTTTTAATACTCAAGCTTTTTCTATTTCTTTCTGCATAGACTTACATAGAAGAGTTCAGTTGTTTGTTCAAAAGCCAGAAGTAGCACTTCAAAAACTCTTTAGCCAACTGCGACGAGAATAGCCTAATTGTTTTCTGGTAATTATACCTTCTTCACCAGTAAACGTTTTGGGGACCTCATGGGCTCTTGTGTAACTGAGGTGTGTGTGTGTAATTACATTTCTTAAGGTCAACCTTTCACCAGGATGAATTAGTGAAATTGCGTAGTTGACCACTTCAGGGCATGGATCCAAATGCAATTATCTTTATTAATAGATCTGCTACTCAGTTGTAGGAGATGATCCAGGAAGCAACTGAGTGACAAAAAACACATTTCAGAATTGTGTCATAAAGTCAGTTCCAATAAACTCTATAGGCAAAAGAAAGGAAATCATAGTGTAGACTAAAATCAGCTGGGTTCTAGTTAATCCAAATTAAGAAAATAGCGCTTCAGTATTGAATCCCAAATGCCAGGGTAAATACTGGCTTAAAATACACAAACACTTGATTTGTTTTCTCCCACCATGTGGGGCTTGGTGTGTGATATTGATCAGGCAATATTCTGGTCAATCAGACTGAATGATTGTCTATAAGCCTCAAGCCTCTACCACTTGCTGGAAGGCATGAGGGGGATTGGGAGGATACAGAATAATAGTAGCTCAAATATGAGCTGCTCGGCCGCTGATGGTTTCCGACAGCCTCATGGAACTAGGCAATGCAAATGTACAATAAACAGGGCCTAAGCTGCTAGAGGTCTTTCAATCACTCAGGGGCAATAGTTCAACACCCAGCAATGCATAATCCTAGCATAGAAACCCCTGGGACTGCAGCTCCCAGTCTGCTCAATGGACAAGGATATTAGATAGCCATATGTAGATTCACTTGGTAAACAGACTCTTATAATAACAATATGCTCTCTTTTCTACCAGAAATGCATTTAAAGCTAACTTCTTCTTTATTTCAACAGAACGCTCAAATCGAAGGCTTAGTTTTATGCTATCAGAATTCAGTGCTGTTGTTTGCTGTTTTTGACATCCTTGATATATCTCTTGCTGAGAAGGAATTTCCTTTTACAAATTAAGCTGCCTGGGTGTTTGCATGATGTACCAGCCATGACTGAAGTGTGGCGTATGGAGGGTTCTATAGGAAGGCTTTGAGTGTGCATGGAAAAACAACAAAAAAATTGCAAATACGAAAAAAAGTTTTTGTTATGTGGCTGTTAAAGTTAATTACCCACACCAAGTAGGTTATGTTCTTAGAAGGGTTTGTCTGGGTGTTTGACTGTCTGTCTGGGTGTGTACAAAATAACTTGAAAAGTTATGGATAGATTTTAAAAAAAAATCTTCAGAGGTGTCCCTCAGGAACAATTCATTACATTTTAGAGATGATCAAGGTCGTAATCAGGATACGGAACTTTTTAAAAGACTCTGTAACATTGTGAGATAGGGATATTTGTTGGAAGAAACTGTTCCCCATTAAACCAGATGTTGGCAGCAGTGACTATTGATAGCCTCATCATCCGACTAAAAAAGTCCAGAGGTATTTTACCGAAGAAGCAATGGGAACGTTGTTGGTTTGTTAGCAGGATCAATAAAAAACTTATGAACTGATTTTATTTAAATGTTTTACCAGAAATGCGCCTTATACCAAGTAATAATTTATTTAAATTTGGTAAAAATCCAGATCATGTGTGAGTTTTAGCTATGAATGTAAGTCAAAATATGGGAAGAAATTGGTTGCTTTGTGGAGGTCTGCGCTCTCTGGGTTTTCAGAATGATCACAACATAATTGTTGGTAAGATTCCTGGTTCCCTGGTAAAGTAAAATATTGAAATTGATAACACACCTTTTAAGGCGCTATGTTCACCCTTCAACTTATTCTTTTCCTTATAAAATGCTTTCTTATGTAATTTGTAGTTTTGTAATTTGATTTTTAAAAACTTCATGGTACTAAAAATACCTCTATAAGTTAGGTGTCCCCCACTGTCTCACACCTGACCTAAAAAAAATAGGGTTTAGCAGGATTTCACAACACTTAGTATGCTTAGTATGCCATCCATCCATCCATCCATCCATCCATCCATCCATCCATCCATCCATCCATCCATCCATCCATCCATCCATCCATCCATCCATCCAATCTTTTGTTTGAATAAACAGTATAAGTGGTCGAGTTTTCATAAGTTGTTATTTGCCTTTAAAATTTCTCCCACATAAATTTGATTCTCATTTGTGATAGGGCAATTTTATTCCTTGAGTTACATGACCACACTTATGTACAGGACCCATTAAAAACCATTCATACAGAATTGCACAAGCAAGACTAATGCAAATGTTTCCTCCATCAACCAGAAAAGCCCATATGGAGACAAGCGCACAGATGCATATACACACACAAACAGCAGGAAGGGCCGTCTGTCTTTCTGTGGGGGAGGGGAACCAGGGACAGAAGATCAGTGACTGGAGGTTTTCTGGGTAAGGTTGTGGGCTGCTGATAATGTTCTCTGGGTCTATGTAACGCCCCCTCCTCAATCCACCTCTTCGCCAACCTCCCCTCACTCTCCTGGGCTCAACAGTCCCAGCAGGAAGCCACTCCATCCTGGGGAGAGGGTCCTTCCGGACGGCAGGAGATCCAGAGATGAGCGAGGGGAGGCCAGGTGGGGGTTACTGAAAGATAGGCATGAGAGGGGCCACTTTAAGTGTGCATCAGATGATTTATGTGAAAGGAGGCAGTTGACGGGGAGCTGACACTGATCATGTGCTCTGCCTGTCCATTGTGTCAGGTAGTAAAAAAAAAAAAGACAAAAATCACCAGCTCAACCCTTTGTTCTCAGCAAATGTAACTGAAGTAAGCCACAGGAACTCCAAAAGAACATTTTTCTCACGTCTCACGTATTATAATTAGCAATTTTCTTCAGTTCTTCTTTCTTTTAAACTTATTTTATGCCATGCAATTTACTTCAGTGAAGAGTCTGCGTTGTATATCTTTATTTGCTGCAAATGATGCCTCTAAGGTACATTTTATTTTATTGCTGATCCGCTGCTGTAATTAAGTGTCCCATAGAATGCTGCCTATTTTCAGTTAAAGTGAAATCTTAATTTCATTCTGCTGGTGTTCGGTGTCTAAATCAGTCGCTGATTACAGGAGAAAAGGAAAAAACCAGCAGGGCTCTATGTTAGATAGGACGAGGGATGAGAGTGACTGCAACGTGCTGCACAGCAGAAAGCAAAAATGCTAATCACGTAGTAAAAAATGCCCCATTTTGTTTTATTTATTTTTCTTTTACAACTTTTACACTGTTACAAACAAAACACAGCCTGGGGATGTATTCTTTTTTCTTTTCTATTTTTCTAAAACCCACAAGAGCCTTTTTGTCAAATGTAAGCACTTGTGAGATGATAAATGATGATATAATACAAATCTATTAGCACTTCAGTTTTGCATGCCTAATAATTAGATTAATTGAATGACACTCATTTAGAGAGAATGAGAGACCCAGTGGTGTTAATTCAACCTGTGATTCCAGATGCTCATTTCAAAACAGCTAAGTGAACTACCTAATCATTGCGCGCCATCTGGGAATTCCTCTCCATACAGCAATAGGACATAGCTCTGCGATATATGTTAAAAAAAGGCATCAAATGATCACTGCATGCAGTTTAACAGATTGTAACTGCTGCTTTGTCTCTCTTGCTAAAAAGGGGAGTGAGAGGGGGTTCTTTGATTCAGACACCCTTTTCATCTTTTTTAACCTAATGCCGCTCCCCCCTATTTAAATGAAGCTAGAATAGGTCATTATACCCCTGTTAATGGGCAAATGCAAGAAACTGTCAAAAGAAAGCCATAAGAATTTCACCACAAGCCCTTTATGCGAAAATGCAACTATGCAGGAGGCATTTTTCTCCTTGGATGAGACCAAAATGTTTAATTTTTTTGTAAATCAGGACATCACCTTTAACACAGTATCACTATGCTAAAACATGATACCTTCATCACACATGGGACAACTTGCACAACTTGATGAGGAGATGGTTGAAACTAAATGTAGGGCAATGCTGGTAAAAAAATGTCTGAGATTTTTTTATTCAAAATTGAGGTTTATCTTTTGGGAGAACCCTCAATGCCAGGGAATTCCCCTTAAGCAGCATTAGCAGATAGAAGCTTACTGTGATATGCATTGTGTAAAATCTGTTGTTTAGCCTCTCCTTAGCTGACAAACTGAGGAATAAAAGTGAGGGCCTTGATTATTAACTCCCTGTTAAAGCACCCTAATGCTAATTTCCCTCTTTTATATGAAGGAAAATAAGGTCATTATGGCTGTGTTAATGATTAGCATATCTCACAGGTGTAATTCTCTGGGAATATTGCACTGAACCTCCTTTAGTAGAAAAAAAATCCTACTCCATTTCAACAAAGGTAAGAGACTGACTAATTTATCCTCAAATTTGCACCATGTACAAAAAATCATGCAAATGAACTGGGTTCTCAATTGGAAGACACAGCATTTGGGTGACATTAATCAAAGAAAAATATGCAGACAAAGGTGACAGTAATCCCAATACTCGTGCATAAGTGGCACAGCTGTGATTTTGCTCATTGTATAGTTGTAGAGTTCCTTACATGGACTGAGTGCAAATGGAAATTCTATATGTTACAGATGAACCTGCACTCATTATTTTTTATTTTAGCTTGTGGTGATCAAATGTCTATGGACTCCTTTTTTTCACACTTAGGTGCTCAGGGCTTCCAGTTACAATAATGCAATTACAAGTATCCGTTGGTTTTTCCATTATCACTTAAAGTTGGCAAGGAGCAAAAGACTTCAGCTTGTCATATGGGGAGATAGCTTGTTATCTGAAAATGAGCAAGTGTAGTTTTGTAGGTGAAGCAGGATATAGAAACCTTGACCAAAAGTTAGGAGCATTCAGATCATTTTTATACTTCATAGGAAAACCAAGGTATCTGTCAGACAAAATTAAAAGTGACAGAACACCTTTGACAGTTATGATAGATTCAGACATGCAATGACAATAATCATCTGCCAGTGCATACAGCATCGTTGTAGACTGCATTCAGACCCTAAAGTTTGAAATTGATCAAAATTCTTCTATTCATCTGCTTTTTGTACGGCTCTTTCGAGTTCCATAGCCCAAGCTCACCTAAGCTCTCCGCTGAGTTGTAGCGCAACGCCGTCTAATCCCCAAACAGAGCCATCAAGCCAGCCGGCAAACAGAGCTCACTGCTGGCTCTCTCTGCATGGAGTGAGCAAACCAACATCACAACAAAGGGTGTTTATGGAAAAATAGATGCTGGAGCAGCCGACCAGAAAGGGCTTAGCAGTGATCAGACCCCGCTCCCACCTTTATCCTTCACCGTTCACATTGAAATGCAAATATCAAGGCAGGGTTTCCATCCGTGTGCCACTCACAAATTGAAAAGCAGTTTTTATCTATGCAAATGCAAGCATGGTAATTGAAGTTAATCAATCAATGCTAGCTTTCACTAAAACCTTGAACATGATTGAATAAAGTAATTATCATTCAGGAGAAAATGATGAAGTTGTAGACAGCATGAACCTTATTAAAGGAGGATTTTGAGTCACAATGGCTTAATTTAGCCAGCAGCCCCCTCTGTGTCTTCCTCTTCTTCTCCCCTCTGTCTTTGCATCTTTTTCTCCCTCTTCACTCGATCCCTCTATTCTTCAATCTTGAGTGAAACAGAATAGCTCACTGTTAAGAATATTTTAATTTGGTGTGAAATATCCCCCAAGTCAGACAACTAGTAAGCAAGACTAAAGGATAATTGAGATTGAAGTTCTTACTGTTTCAGAAACAATGTTATATATCTGGACTAATATTTATATTGAGCTTTGACAATAGTCAGTAAATTAGTAATTTAAAATACCATCAAAAATCATAACATGATTTTATACCCACAGTTGTTTACATATAATATTTTCCATAGATTGGTTTATCATTTCAATCAATGTGCTGTTGGAAAAATTAGCTTTAAATATTTGGAAAAGAGCTCTTAAAAACTTTTTTGTGCTAGTACAACAATTCTTTTTGTTTGCGTCTGACTGGGAGTTTATGTAAAGATTTAAGACAAAGTAGGACTTAGCATGAAAGTGGAAATTATGCATAATCTTATTTTTTGGCACATATGGAAGAGTCCAAAATTTATTGACCCCACCTTTCTTTCTCTAACAATTCAAATTACAATTTCAGTTCATAATTAAAGAGTTTATTAAAATGTAACTTAACCAATGTGTGAATATTGTTCTGTGAAGCACAGTGTTTAAACTGTTTATCTAAAAAGAACTGTATATTGAAGACCAAGGAGCGAACCAGATCAGTCAGAGATAGCGTCATAGAAAAATATGGTTATACAACATAACTCTAAACTCTCAACATCTCGGGGCAACCTTTAATCCACTGTCTGAAATTCATCCCAAAATCTAGGGTCTATGGCATAACAACAGAACTCGAAAGACAATGCATTTTATTAAAACTGACTCAGAATTGTTTCTATGGCAGGCTGTTTTGACATTTATTAGAAGCACAGAGAGCCATGAGCGGGAAGCAGGTGTCAATGCTACCGTTACCGGGTCAGGTTCGGTCACTCCGTCCCCCGCTGGCTCCCTGTTTCGACTACATGCTTGCACTGTAGTCAACCAAAATCCCAGACAATTTTGAAATTTCACCCAGACATTTTTTTAGGTCTGAAAAGTAGGACATGTCAGAGAAAAAGAGGAAGTCTGGTAACCCTATCATTGCTGCTCTGGCTGCGCACTGGAAAAATTGGGTCTGATGTACGTTGAGCGGAGCTACTCTATCCTTTCTTTGCCTGTAACAATGGCAGCTATATTTGCTGTGATCAGTGGGTAAAAAGTAGTTTGAATCTTTTTTAAGTGAGAAAGTCCACCTGAAAACGTCGTCAGTGCAGTCAGTTCATCCAGATTAACATCCTGCCTTTAAATATTATTTTTGTCTGAGCTGCTCAGACTCCCTAGGAATCCACTAGGAATCCCATTCAACAGCAGCTGATGGCCCTGTCACCGCTTCGAGGTTTTCCGCGGTGGCTGGACGTTTTCTGCATTTTAAGTTAATTTAGGAGCTGCTCAGATGTCCAGGAGGCATCCTAATCAGATGTCTGAGCCACCTCAACTGGCTCCTCTCGATGTGGAGTCCTCCCCGGATGGTTGAGCTCCTCACCCTATCTCTAAGGGAGAGCCCAGACACATTACGAAGAAAACTAATTTCAGCCGCTTGTATCTCATTCTTACGGTCATGACCCAAAGCTCATGACCATAGATGAGGGTAGGAACCTAGATCGACCGGTAAATGGAGAGCTTTGCTTTTTGGCTCAGCTCTCTCTTCACCACAACAAACCGGTACAGGGCCGCACCAATCGGCCTATTGATCTCCCGCTCCATCTTCCCCTCATTCGCAAACAAGACCCCAAGATACTTAAACTCCTCCACTAGGGGCAGTACATCCTCCCCAACCCCTTTTTTTAATTTTCCCTTTTTTTAAATGTAGCACTTTGTAGCACTTTGAGATTTGAAGTCAAATGTAAAGTGCGTTATAAATAAAATTCATTATTATTATTATAGAAGGCACTCTACCCTTTTCCGGCTAAAGACCATGGTCTCGGATTTGGAGGCACTGATCCTCATCCCGGCAGCTTCCCACTCTGCTGCGAACCGCTCCAGTGAGAGCTGTAGATCACACCCTGATGAAGCCAACAGAACTACATCATCTGCAAATAACAGAGATGCAATCCTAAAGCCACCAAGAAAGATCCCCTCAA
>NW_015150627.1:865081-910081 GCF_000732505.1 Cyprinodon variegatus | reverse complement strand
CTGGAATGCTTTGCGCATAGAGCTCTCCTCGCAAAGCATTATGGGATTTGCTGTCACAGCAGACTGCTGTCGCTTTAGGCTGTCGCAACCCAACAGCAGCGACTAATAACACAGATGGCGAAGGCACCGTGCAGTGGAAGAGGAGTTACGTAACCAATGGGGCGCAAAAAGGTTGCATCATCTGTCCAAATTATCAGTTAACTGAGTTTACGGTAACTTCCACTATATAGTCCCCGCTCTGTATAGTGTTCGAGGGATTTAGGGGCACAGTAAGCTTGTATGAGCTTTGAGAAAAGTAACTTTTACGTAAATAGAGCGTGCACAAGGAGAAATGGGCTCATGCATGCTCTCGCACGCGTTCAATAGGCGTTCCCTATCAGGTGCTGGTACAGGGTTGTGCATGTGCATTTTTTTAAAGAGGAGAGGGCGGGTCTTTTGAAAAATTTGCAAAAATCCTACACAATGCCTTTAAATATCTTCCCCTTTTATATGAAAATTGTCTCCAGCTTATCCTACCGCTAGATTGCCCTGTATTTAGTTCCTCCTTCTATTCAGCCCTGACTAGCCTTCCTGTCCTTGTTAAAAATAAGCCTCCCCACAGCACAGTGCTGTCAATACTTTGTGTTTCATTTTTTGTTTTTGGGAAGTAGATCTTTTTGCACACATCGTGGATGTAGGCTGTAAAGTTCATTTTGACTTTCACCTGAACAGAGCCCATTCTTCAGCATTTTTGTTGAGTCCAGTTAATTTTCTTCTCTTTCAACAATTCAACAATTTTCTTATACATATATAGAGTAAATTTCAGATTTGTGGAGTACAGGACTAATTATAAATAGTGTGCACAGAATCTCCCACCTGAGCTTTGGCTCATTTAAGTTCCTCCAGAGGTATTATGAGTTGCTTTTTTGATGAATCGTCTTGCTTTTCCTGCCAGGTTAAATAAATGGGCGTGTCTTGGTAGGTTTGTAGCTGTAGCAGACATTACACTTTCCCTTTTTGACAAATACAAATGTTCACATCTTAGAATGCTGATTTATAAGCTAACCCTGCTTTAAACTTCTCTACAACTTTTCCCCTGACGTGTCTGTTTTGTTCCTTCATATTATGATGTGATTGATCTCTGATGTTTTCTAAAAACCTCCAAAACCTTCATAGAGCTTCTAATTTAGTGTCTTTTAGATTAAAATAAACAGGGACTGACTCTATTTACGATTAAGGTGTCTTTTCAGTTCAACGACATGAGAGTGAGGGATGCCGATATGCTACTTCTCAGACACCTATTTGTAAAGAAGAAATCTGAAGCATTAATAGTTTTTCTTTCACTTCACTCTCATCTATTGGTTTTTGTTGGTCCACCACACTATAATGCCGTTTGTAAAGGTTTCAGTGATTTTAAGGCTTCTTATATGGGTTGAATGTGGCACACTGGGTGGAGCTTGCAATCTGTTGTTCGATTTAAGTGATTCGAAGGCGCTCCAAACCAAGTTGTCTATAAATCTTGGAATTAGGTGTCAGGTAAACCAATGTTTGCATATTGGTGCTCGTCAGGATGACTAGAAAAGCAATAACAATTAAGTTTATCATTTCACTTTTGCAAGACACTGTATGTTGAATATGAAATTCCAAAACAAGATCATGTCATTGTCAAATTCCTGCCTCCTGCTTTTTCAGTGTAAAAATGGTTAAATGACCTGAGCTCAACTGACATTATTCTTAAATGTGTTCTTAATGAGTCGTCCACTGTACAGTATAAATTCCAATTACATCCAATTAACCCCAATCAGAAGCCTCTCATCTTTAGCCTCTTTTTTATTTAATGGTTCACTGCGACTTCAACCATTGATTAGGCTGAGTGAGCAGCACCACTAAATGACCACCTTGAAGGAGATGGGGGCTGTTAGCCTTAATGGAGACCACATACCCATTACACCTTTGCATGCACAGTTCTTCTCTTGTAACAGCCAAGATCAACTTTTATATCATGGTCTGACGAGCCTCTATCCTGGCTTGATTTTGACTTTAGCCAATTTGCTTCTAGTGAAAATGTTAAGTAGAAACCTTCCATCCATGAAAACCGGCCTATTATTTTCTAATTACAGTGCATTTAGGTCCTTCAGTCGGCATCTGTGATGATTATCCATAAAGTCATCTGACTCGGTGCACAGTGGAGGTTTTCTCTGCTGAACCTAAGTGGCATTGTGTCTTTTTATGTTGTACTTAAATATTTATCCACCAAAAACAAAGACTGAGTGATATTGGATACGCAGAGCTTGAGTCACTTGTTAGTCTGTTATTCAAGAGATTATTTGAGGCAGGAAGTGATCAAAGCTGCTTTACTTTATATTTCTTATGCTTTGGTTAAGAGCAGACAAAAGTTTCCCTTTACTACATCAGAGAGACAATGAAGGCAAGAAATAAAAGCAAAAACCCATTTAACGTACAATCCCCCAGTGTTAAAACTGGCAACAGAAGCTGTAATAAGCCCTCCCACATATTCAGTCTTGAGAATTTCATTATCTGTCCTCTTTTGAGGAGTTTGCGCTGCGTAATACCCACATGGCTTTAGACATAACAATCTGTAGATTAAGCCAAACAAAAATGTTTGCAATAACAGCCTGGATTTCAAGTGCTTTTAAATTACAATTCCCTCATAGTTTGAGCTTTATTAAAACAAAGGAAACAGTGTTGGTTTCTAAATGAAAGCAAGCAAAGTCAACATTAGAAGTGGATTAACTAGAGGAGAACCAGAGAGCCGTAAGTCTTGGAAACAAGCTTCGAGTACAATTGTCAGCGCCTAAGATACGAGGCCTTCACAGCAGGCATAAGTGAATAATGTGTTTATTTATAGATGGTGTGAAATTAAACACACTTAAAACCAAGGGACAGTCGGCTTAATCACAACACCCTAAATCCAATTCATGCTCACAATTTACAAAGCAGCTGTAAGCAGGGAGCGTTAAGTGCATTCTCTCATCACGCTATGAACGGGAGTGGCCAAGCAGACAAAACCCGAATAGTAAATTAATAGTAATAAAAACACCAACAGCAGAGACAGATGCTGAAATTAAAAACCACAAATGAAAACAACAAGCAGCTCATCCCAGTAAAGTGCTGGACAATGACATTTCTCACAGCCAATCAGATTCACCCACAGTGGAATATTTAAGCATATTTATTGTTGATTTGTATCACATTTAACACAGACGGAATTAATCCAATAAACATGGAGCATCCAGAGGTCTTTTGGTAGGTGTTGTTTGAGTAAGTGGCTCAACTTGTTACTCTTTAGTTTATGGCATACTGAGGATTGCAAGGATCTTATCTTTAGCATAAAGACTAATACAAACTTTCACCTGCATAACCATTTTTTCTGACTCTCCCTAACATGTTCTTGCTAGAATACAGTTCTAGTTTGGTCCTAAAATATCAGTAGCATAGTATATTTAATCTTATCAATTTTCATTTGTCAAACTTAACATCTTTTGACTGTCGTTATTTGGAGGTCTATCTTTCATGAACATTTTTTTTTTCTTTTTCTTTTTTTTTTTTTGCTAAGTAGAATTACTGTTTCAAAAATATTATCAGTGTTTGTTAACCATAAATTCACTTTTGTTACTTTGACTGTGAAGGAGGACTCAAAGTTGAGACATTATTTTCAAAATGTGTTTTGCACTTGCACAGGTCCTCACCCAATGCAAATAACTAGTGTAGACATAAATAGCATGAGTGGATTTTCACAGGGTGTGTAATGTAAACATTTTTATGTAACCTCAATTCTGCTTTCTGCTAATCAGTGCTCCACTGCATCTTTGCTCCCTGAATTTGATTCTGCACAAACATTTTGCTAACCACATATGAGAGGGGAGCCATTGCCCTTTAAAGTTTGGTTGCAGTAAATCTTCGTTGTTTGCACTGTGTCCTATCAATTCAGTTTCAGTTCACTCTATGTATATAGCATCAATTCACAATCAACTCACACATACAGATTACTCAAAACATCCTCTATCTGAGGAAACTCAGCGGATTACACTTAGTCAATGACTTCTCTCTGTAAATGCAGATTTATGTCCTGCATTTACATGTAGAATAGGTGGGCAGTTGTTTGTATTGTTTCATTGATATTGAATATATGTTGGTGTATGCATGCTAAGTGAGCATACCTGCAGTGGAAAGAAAAAATCCCCTTTAACCTGAGAGTTTCTTCCTGTTAAATCTCCAGAAAGACAGTGAGGTGAATTTGAAAAAAATAAATAAATAAATCATACGCCCAAAAAGAAGACCGAAGTAATGATCTGGGACTACTTTCCAAGTAAGGCCAAAGTAAGGAGTAATTCACAGTAGTACTGTAGCTCCGACTAGGAGAGACGTGTGTCTAAACAATCGGTTTTCAAGTCTAATTTTAATTGTGTAATAAACTTCAATGACTATTAAGCCATTTTGATTGTAAATTTTAAATAAAATTAGAAAGTAGATGTTCTTGATATTGGACACAACGTATGATCATTCGCTCTTCTGTTTGTTTTTGCTGTTGTTTTTAGTATTTGCATAATTTTCACACTGTTATTGCAGCTGTTTTTTTTATTGTAGGATTTTTACTTATATTTTCAGTAATTTTAGCTTTCTGTGTTTGCATTTGTTTTTTGTGTGTTGTGTTTTTAAGTTTGCTGCTAACTCTGCTGTATGCTGCATGATTGCACCTGTTTGCAACTCGTTTCTGCTTTGTTTGCAGTCTTTTCCTTTGCATTTGTTCTATGTGCTTACCTGTGTTGGAGTTTGCATCACATATGTTTTTGCAGAGCCTTTTGTCATTTGCTGTGCATTTTTACCATCATAGTTGCAGTTGGCTTGGAGGATTAATTAATCTGTGGGGCATGAACCAAGTGTTCTGTTACTTTCAGGGGTAGACTAAACCTAGGCTATTTTTTATACTGCATGGCATTTCGTTATTGTAAAAATGAAAATGGTTTCATACATTTTGAATAATTTCAGGAGAGCAGGTCAAGGCTCTCCCCTGCACAATTAATGCAAGAATCGCTACAGCTTGTGGATTTTCTTGTACAAGAGAAGTTATTCTAATTTTTGATTGAGTTTCCACTACTCACTCACTTCAAATGAGGTGTATCCTACTGAAGAAGGTTGTATTCCCTCATTCACAGTTCTCAGTTTTCCGCAGTTCAAGAGCCTAGAAGGAATTTCTGTACCACAAATTTAGTCCTTACTTGCTTGTAAGATATATATATATATATATATATATATATATATATATATATATATATATGAAACAAAAAGCTGACATAAACTCGAGGCTACACCTTTGGTAATAATGTTGCAAATGTTTTAAGCAAAAGAAAAGTCCACAAAATCTAGAAGGTTTTACAACCACCATGAGTTTTGATAAGTACAACTTTCTAAATGGTAATTTGAAGGTGATGTGAAAACAGTGACTGCTTATAAAGTGGATGTAATATAACCTCTTGCTTGTAATGCACATGTATACTGGCAAATTACATTAAGAAGATTCTGCAGACTCCTTTTGCTCAGAATGGCTTTTGAAATAAAAGGGAAAAGAATAAACCAGATTTGTTACATGCATTCCTCTTAACTCCAACAAGAAGTAGCCAGATGTCCAGTCAAGCCACCCTCCCCTCAATTTTCCTCCTGAGGGACCCACTTCTACAACTAAGTGCACTTGAACAACACTCTACTACTCCCAGATGTACTGCTGTAGCTGTTCTTACGCAGAGAGGTCATCTTTGTGACAATTCATGACAAGTGGTGTACAAATTGAGTAAAAAAAGCCCAAAAGGTGAGTTCATCAGAGAAAAAAAAATGTTTTTGATAAACAAAAATGTAAAACAAAAATAAAATATAAGATAATGATTCTAAACAATATCTTATGTCAACAGATATAAACGACATTTTTAAAGATTACACACACATTAAAGCATTAACAAAATTACTGAAAATTACTGCTGATCAATCAATAGTTCTTAAAAATGAGATTTGATATTTACAGATGCAAAAATATGACACAAGGTTATTTATAACCTTTTTTACCTTGAAAGATTACATGAAAATTAATTTTAAAAACTGGTTTATAATTTTTGCGAGTCACAAAACCTGCATCAAACAAATGTACAAAGGAAATGTTTGCAATGGCCTAGATAACCTAGGAAAAGGCTCTATGTAAAAACATGGATAGACTGGAATTTTGAAGAGACAGATGCCATTACAGAGCCGATGTCTATCCCCAGAAGGCCCAAGGTTGTTTAACCAGGACAGATGTCAAGACAGATTTTAACGAGTTATGATAATTTCATAGGTTAGGTTAATTACCGTAATTGAGCTTTAACAGATTTATCATAATCATGCAAAGAAATAAAATAAAAAATAGGAAACACTGATACAGATTTTTCTGTAAATAGTAACCTGCCATATCAAGTCCTGTTACACATATTAACACTAATGAACCAGGTAAGGGGAGCATTAATAAGAGAAAAACCTACAAGGCCAATTTTAACTCTGGATGAATTCAAACCACATATTATCCTGTTATCCTGAGATATGTTCATGTTATCCTGAACATATCACAAACACATTGTGCTGAAGATGCCACTCTAAAAAGAAAAAAAAAAGAAAAATATACAATAAATCTTAATATAACGTGTTAACTACAACCAGTAAGACGCAAAGCTAATCTGATTTTCTCAGCGTTGTTTTGGGAAAAAGCACACTTTTTTCACAAAAATTACCACATGCATTTCTGAATCAAAAGATCTAACATTTGTGATAATAACAACATTTTTAAACTTTTATAACCTTTGCTATCTTTGAACAATTAGTATAAATTGTCTTAAGATAACATCAAGAAAAACTTTGGTTTCATTGCCTGTAATTCTATTATGTGTGCTAAAAAAAACACACACATAAAAAACATCTGCCATATACAGCTTTTTAGTATAGTCTAAAAATTGCTTTATTCTCTTGCTGAAAAAGTAAGAGAAAATTAAATTCTTTCATGTGTTGGCCTTAAAATTCATCACTTTAACACCCCGGTAAGTGTCCTCCACTCCTTTCACACTTTCCCAATTACACAGCATCATGGTGATACTTGCTAACCCTGAAGGACGTACAGTAAGTATACAAGGTTCATCATCTTTCAACCAGAAGTTCCAAATCAAAAACTCCTAATTAGTTAGGTTTCACCAGAATGTGTCATCACAGTGTCAGAACCCTCCACACCTTAAACACGTCCCACTAAGATTTCAGACATCTCCTACAAGTAAAATCCACTTATTACATGACAGTCTATTTCAAATGAAGCATTGTGCAGAGAAAGTATATAATGCAGGACTTTTTCTCATAATAACTCACCTGTAAGAAAGATTGTATAAAAGTGTGAACATCTGGTCAATGAGTGCAATATATTTCTTTTTTTTTCTTTCTGATGGGCCAAACAGCTTTCATGATGGCTAGGTTTTCTGTGACCTCTTGCTTCAGTAGGATTGGTTTTATCTCTGGAGGGTCAATTACCATTCGCTTTGGCTTGGTCTTGTTTGTTTAACTTGACACAGTGAAGAAAGGCCTGACATTGACCAGAATCTGCTGCATTAATGTGTTCCATGTTCTGCATTCATCACTGTCACCGAGCTTGAGAAGATCCCAGGCATCAGGTTAGAACAGTAAAGGGACACTGTGTGTGTGTGCGGCAGAATGGACAGCAGAAATTAGTCAATTGTCTTTGGAAAAAAAATATATATATATTTATGATCTTTATAGTGAAATGTTCACAAAAATAAATTTCATATGCATAGGGTATATTCAAATTATTTTTTCTTTTGCCATAAATATCATGTGTGGTAAATTTCTTCAAATCAGGCATTTTTGTTGCATGTAATTTAGGATTTTCAAAATTCATTATACTTGCTGTACTGAAATGAAAGAGTAAGAAGAGAAAAGTTTGAGGAAAAAATCTTTTTATTTCTTAGAGTGTAACTCACCCTATTTGAAAGCATAACCCCACACCAAATCTGAAAGAAATTCCACCAATGCGATGCCAAGAAGCCCAGAGGTGTAAGGCTAATTGAGCATGAGAAGAGTGGGTTTAGTGGGAATAACGGTCAGAACAACAGAAAGTGGCAACTATCCTAGGGACATGCTGGTGAAGCCACAGACAAATTTTTTGAAGAAGAGAATATTTTATAACCTTGCGCTGCAAGCTGGATTGTAGCGAGATCTGAGTTTTCAGTCTAAAACAAATCCATCTTGAAAGACTCCCGCTAATACATCCATCTTGTAACAACCAGCAAGTCGGACTAATGACATACCAGCAGTTTTTTTGGGGCAGGACATGTAAGAAAAATGGCTACGCTGGTTGATTCACCTGTCGATTGACTCTGTTTTAAGATAAGATAAGATAAGATAAGATAATCCTTTAATTGACCCACAATGGGGAAATTGCAGCGTTGCATCACAGTGAACAGTACAGTAGGAAAAAAGAAAGAATACAAAATATAAAAAAATGTAAAAAAATATAGAGAAAATATATATTAAGTATATACAGACAAGGCCATCACACTTGGTGTGAACAGTTAAATGGCTAAGGCTAAGGTTAGCTAAAATAGCATCAATTTCTCATTTAAAAAAGGAGCGCAGGGAAGCACTTTGTCCATTTGTAGATGGGAAATATTTCTGTGCTTTTCTTCCAACTGGATTTGGAAAAAGTGTGATTTCGCAGCTTACTCCGCTAGTTGTGAAAATACTCAATGCCACGATTTACTGCTATGATTTGAAGTGTGTTATGGAAGGTGTCTACTAGCTGGCACGTTACCCAATCAGCTCGAAGTACTGTATTAAACGTCCCTCCTTTTCACGGACTGCTGAATGGCAGCCATCCCAAATTGATAACATAGAACTTAACTCAGTTCTTCACATATCAATCTTGCTACTGCCAGGTTACATATTTTACCCCAGAACATAACTCCAAAATAAACCCTGAAAATAATTTGATAAGAAAAACATGTAAAACAATTAGAAATGCTGCTTATTTATGTTTGGAGCAATGGTAAATACATTGAGTTAGCTGTTGCTCTCACAACACTGAGTTTAAAAGTATTCAAATCCGAGACTCTATATAAACCTTAAAATAAAAGTTAAAATAAAAGCTCAGAAATCCCTCTGAACTAGATGAATGTAGAATAATATTGACAGTTCAGGTAATAAATGAAAAATTTTATGAGTAAGTTTCCTCAGTATTTGCTGTTACTGAAACCTGTTTCATTGGGAAACTACTTTGATGAAGACTCCTACGCAGGCGCTTACAGTAAAGGGAGCTGGTTTCACATAAGGAGAGCTTTCACTTGATGGATCTTAGTTGATATATTATCCTTTTGTTTTTCTTAGCTATTTGAGATTATTAAATGCATTAACTTTGTAGATGAGAGGCACAGATGGTTACAAATTCAGTTAAATCAGTATATTCTGAGATTTTCCATTATAAAATAAGTATTAATATTGTATTATGTTCCTGTACTTTATAATGGTACATTAACGGGCATTTTCAATTCATCAGGACTATGTAAAGTTTTATTTTTTTTATTCTTAGTTGTCTTCTGAGCAAAGTACATAAAAACACTAGAGGCAGCGGTCTTTACTGGATCTAAAATCTCAGTTTTTAAGTTTCACCGAAGACTATTTCAATTTAAGATTTAAGATCTGCTTTGGATTATTATGTTTTAAATATGTCAGAGAAAAAACAAAAACATCTCTAAGAGCACAATTTCAGCAAAAAACAAGATGGATGTACTGTTCCAGTGAACATCCAGCACATTGTATTTGATCTTGCACATCACACTAAGAGGCAGAGTGTCATGGTTACCGAGCTAAAAGAGGATCATCACCATTGAGTGCCTATTAAAGCAAGGAAACCTAAAACCTCTTCTCATAAAGGAACACCAGAGAAACGCCCACTGGTAATAATCATGTATGAACCTGTTCTCACACACATGCACCTTAACTCACTCATGTCTTAATATCTTTTTCAGGAATCTATTACAGTCCGTTGACATAACAAAGCACAAGCAGTGTCAATGTGACTGTTTGCATTATAGAGGGAATAGTGAAGCAATCACAGGCAAATTAAGTTTAGTTTAAGTTCGTATTGCAGTTTTATTCCACTAGTTATCATCTACAAAGGTCCAAAAAAACAAAAGTCCTGATTTTTACCTAGAAATTGGTTGCTGAGATGCTTATATAGACTAATAATTTATTTTACATTCACATAAGGAAAAAAAAAAACACTTAGCAAATCCAACTGATGCACACAAAGGTTTTCTTCTTTTTCTCAGAAAAAAAAATACTTTCACTCCTAACTAACTAACTAACTAAAATTAGATAAAGTGTTAATTAAAGAATTTAAAGATAGCGTTTGGACTAATCATCCCAACTTAAAAATTAATCAGCAGTCAGAGTGGGAGTGGGAGACAGTACAGCTGGTCTTTTTTCAGAACCTGGTCAAGCTTCAAGGCTTGGCTAACTGCATGCAACGAGGCTAACGCTTTATTGTTTTTTCCCTGCCTCCTTTTTCAAACGTCAGGATGAGACCAGCATGCATTAAGACAAGTAGGACTGATTTAAAGCCCTTTTTAGAAAAGGCAAGATGTTTGTTAATTTGCATAGTTGCTCTTAAAGAAACACATTCTCGGAAAATTAATAGTTTTTACATATCAAAAGATATAAAGCTGCCTAGTAGCTTCTCTATTGTTAAACTGGTACATCATTTTTTTTTGAGTATGTAACATAATATTTGAACCATGCAAAGAAGGGCAAAATATATGTACAAAAATTAGACCTGTACATGAAACTATGTTTCGTTTTTATAAAGTGTTTTTATAATATTTTTTTGTTTTTGGCATTCATATAAATATAATGGTGTGATAACACAGTATAAGTTTGATTGGTTTTTGGTATATGTCCCTCTGGAGAAAACTCCACCAGCCGCTGCTGGTGCTGGCTTTAAAGCCACTGCTTTCCAGCGCAGAGCAGAAAATAAGACGTGGGTGACCGAGAACTTCTAGCATTTAAGCTGGCGTTGGAGGAGTGGAGACATTGGTTGGAGGCGGCCAAAGTTTTGTTTCTTTTATAGATTGATCATAAAAACTTGTATCACCTGAGATCAGCTATGACACTTAAACCCAGACAGGCGAGTTGGGCACTTTTCTTTGGGAGGTTTAATTTTCCCTTTCTTAGAGACCCGGGACAAAGAATGTAAAACTAAATGCTCTCTCCAGGATGTATATAGTGGACAAGGACAGTACCAGTAGTGCTGAGGAATATTTTCCACATGACTCCGAAAGATGCACAGTCAATATGATCAACTTTGAGAAGGAGGTCAGAGGGGCTCTCATCACATCAGACTCCGTGGGACGTACAGCTGATCCATAGGACCGGATCCCCTGATGAAGAAGGTATTTGAGTTTTGTCACTGTTCTTGTGTGTTCTGTCATCTCGGAGTCACCAAGACTATTCAGTCAGTACAGACACAGTTTCCTGTCTCTCGATGTAAAGGAGTATGTGGCAGCTTGTCTGCAGTGTAAAGAGGCTAAGTATTCTAGCTCCATTGGGACTACTCAGCCCTCTGCCTGTGCCATCTAGACCATGGTCCAACATAGCAATGGATTTCATTACTGGGTTGCCTGTGACTCAAAGCAGCTCAGTCATCCTCACCATTTCTTCAAAATGGTCCAAGTGGTGACTCTGCTCAAACTCTCCTCTGCCAAGGAGGGGAAACAGGAAGTAGAAACTAAACTGCACATCTTATGTGACCATGATCCCACGAAATGGACAAACCAGAAGCCATGGATTTAATATGCCATAAACTCTTCTCCAACTGGTCTCTCTCTGTTTTACTTTAGGTACGGGTTTCAGCCGCCGGTATTCACCCTCCAGGAGAGAGATTCTAAGGTGCCATCTGCCCTATTATCTGCCATGAGGTACCAGCAAGCCTAAAGAAGGACTTAAAAGACGCAGATGTCACAGTGTTAAAATAAGGCAGCCAAACTGCCTCTCGGACACTTTTAAACAATCTGACTACATTGTAAAGTGCATTAAAATGACTTGTGTTGTGAATTGGAGCTGTATAAATAAACAGTTTTGAACAAATTCCTTGCATTTTTTGGGAAAGCCCCTTTAAAAATATTACATTTCCCGCTACAATCACAGTCAGAAAGAAATTACATATCCAGATGTTACTTAACACCTGTTGTTAAGACGGTTAAGTGTTCATTATGCTTGAACATGGCATCCAAGAGCAACAGTGACTTCTTTCTAGGAGTTTTTCACAGTCAGTTGATAGTGGTGGCATTTATGAGATACTATATCACAGTATCTCTAGATGTTTACATCTGCGAACTCTCTCCAGCAGGAGCTTTGCTTTCCTGAAATTATGGATTTGGCTGCACAGACCACGCGGCTGCATCAAGCATAAACCAAGCTGTAGACATCTTTTGCTATTAAGAAGTACTTTTGTAGTTTTATATCAGTTGTTTCTAGCGTGAAGTATTTTATATTATGGCTTTTATATGTTAATTAAAAGAAACCTTTAATTAAGAACTTATTGTGACCAAATTTTAAAATCTAGCAGTGCAAGGTGCATTACAAATAAAACTTAGAAACCATAAGACAATCCTTTTCACATGTACAGTTGTGTTAGGACAGCTAGTGGATACAGTAAATAGGAGAAGAACCTGTTTAAAACCAGAACCAATCATTACATATAATTTACTATCTTTATTATAACCCATTTACTCATTCTTGCAATGTGCTAAATAAGTACGTGGTTAATTGTTTTGGCATGTTTAACAGTTTTTTTTACACTAGTGCTGCTGAAGAAGTTCCTTTATTATTTAATGATGAATCCTAACCTTTTAGCTATTAATAGTTTGGTAAGAGTGAAATGCTAAAGCAAACCATGCATTACTCTAATAAAAGGATGTTTCGATATATTGTGAGGCATTGTTTTAGAAGTTTCTATTGCACAAGAAATAAGACTAAATAACTGCATTTAACTGCCTCACAGGAAATGCACTGTATTCATGTTAACATGATCCTAAGTGTTGATTATGTATATATATATATATATATATATATATATTTTTTTTTTTTTTTCTTGAAGCCTCCTCCTTGCGACTTTGCTTGTTTTATTACTACATTGAGTTAAAATGTTATTTTGTAAAGTGAGACAGTAGCTGTATATAAAATCTTACCTACTTCACTTGTTTTATATAGGTAAAAAAAAAATTGTGATTGCTTTGTTTACTGTCTTTTCAATCTGTTGTCATATATTCCCAAAAAAGTGTCTTCATGATTTCAAATATATTTGGGAAGATATTACACGAAATGATAGACACATAACTTATGAACTTTACAGAAAGGGTGTTGATTTTGTTTTATCTGCCTTAAAACTAACATTAAAGTTTTTACAAAAGACCATCATCCATGGTGTTGGTAGTGTGTTCTGTACAGAACCTTGACAAGGTGTAGGAACCACAGAATGTTGCCTGTACATAAGTCACAAAGAAAAACAGTAATGCATCCCTTAATGCCTCACAATGAGAAGATTTTGGAAACAACATGGACAACAATGAGAATTAAGCCAGAGACATTACTTTACCAAAAACCATTCAGTATGATTTAATTAATCCTCCATAGCCATAAAAAATACTTACTGACAGTTATCATAACTGCTAAAGGGCATGTTTAGTGGGCTATTTTTTTCCCATAGCTTATGGAAGACAAGGTAGTTTTGAATATTTTTTTGTTAATATATTGATCACCTTTTAAGAAGAATTTTAGCTATACTAAGGTTTTCTTTGTTTAACATTAAATCATACTTGATGATCTGAAATATTTAAGTATAAGAAAAAAAAGCACAAGAAACTTTTCTGTTGCTGGATACAGTTTTCAGCTTCAAACAAACCTGTATAATATTAAAAATGTATTCTGCCTTTTTTTTTTTTTTAAGCTGACCTGTCTCTAACAGATGATATAGGGAATGCAATGCAAGAAAACCAACCCACATTTGGGCTTCAGCTCAGATGACGCATTCAGGAGAGAATGACAGGAAGGGTGAGGTTTCTTACTCAGCTTTGCAGAATCAAGTAAAAGCCTGCTGGGTAAAGTGCCAGTTATAGAATAATGCAAACAAAACTCCGGACAGGAATAGAAAGTTCAAGACAATGCCTTTTTGGTACTAATGCAGGTAATGTGAATTCCTTGTATTGCTTGTAACTGCAGTTTTGCTGTAGCCACACTGCTGAACAAATCTTAGTAATTAACCTATGGTAATGAAAAAAGTCAATTTATGGCTCTTAAAGATCAAATGTATCTGGGTTAATATGAGGGCAGTCTAATCCATGCGCAGGAATACCAGTGCTGGAATTGAAGAAGCTGACTTGGGAGATATAAACTACCAAAATAGCCACAGCAAATGCTTCAGTCAGTCAAAACATACATTCTAAATAATGCACAACATGCTGGGCTTAATCTCAAACAGATGTAAAAATTGTTTTATTCATAAATGTTTTTATCAAAATGTGAGGTGAGAAAAGAGAATCTCATTTAATTTTTTTGTGGTTCCTTGAGGTTATTGTGAAATGTATTCTGTTTGATTATTAGTAGTATTACTTGTTAATGCACAATAAAATAAAATGTTTTGAGGTCAGGTTGCTCAGATGCATGGTAGGCTGCTTATTCCTATCATGGTTAATCCATTATGACATTTGATAATGTTGTGCTCTTAAGTTAGATGATCCTGCCAGACTACAAGATGCTAATCTTCAATACAGGAAGGCCATGGGACATTTGGATCACAGATTGGTCTATATCTATAAATTTTTTTAGGTAACAACATTTAGAAATTGTCATAATTATTAAATGTATCAATATTTAAGAATAATTCTTTACTGAATAAATTCCCAACTGTTGATATAATCAGTTAAATGTGAATTAGCCACTCATATAATTTTTTAGAACAAACCTACACCTCTAAAGATAATTTTTGAACTTCTTTAGCTTATTTTTTACAAGAAGTAGCCAAAGTATAGAACATAAAAAATATATATAAAAAAGAACATAAAATGACTCTAAACCATTGAAATTAGCGGGTTAACCCAGTTTTAGCATTGATTATGTCAGTGCAACAGAATTTAGGAAAGTAAACAATGGAAAGCTACATGTAAGGAAGCCAGGGCTTAGTAACTGTGCTGTATTGTTTCGCTCTGTCATCTGACGTCTGGGTGATATGGTCTAAAAATAAATATCTCAGATTTTTTTTTTTTTTTTTCCATCGATTTACAATCATGCAGTCTGAAAAGATCAGTTCAAAATCTGGACAGACAGACAGACAGAGACAGACAGACAGACAGACAGACAGACAGACATAAGGCCAGTTTAAAATCAGGAAATAAGCTAAGGTGCATGCTCATGAATAATATGAGCAATTATATATGGAAAACAACAGATGGTTAAGTTAAACATCCCAACTTCACAGAGAAGTTGCAGAGTTGAGATTCAAGCTAGATGTGTGTGGCTAAAGTGTGAACACTTTCACCTTTCAACAGCCACAAGTGAGAAAATATCTAAATTAATATAAACAAATTCATAGTAGGTTATTTATCCTATCCTCTATTTTGTCTTTTCACCATGCTATCAGAAGCCAGATGTTGGACCACCTGGACTCACCAACACACAGTTGAAGATATTAGGTATTCAACCGAACTCCAAACAGAACCCACTGACAGATCAGGGCTCTCGGGGAGTTATGCTGCATTTAAATAGCACCTTTTGATATTAGATCAATACACCGGATTAACAGTCAAGTCACTCATGGGGAGATGCTGCAGGGAGACAGCATGCTTTGACTGTGATACATTATGTGCCAGAACTAAACAAAGAAGTTATTTCAATTCCAATGGTTTTGTTACTTTTTTCACAAAAGGTCAAGCGCTGTCAAAAATATCAGCATATTGACCTTTTTAAACATTCCAGAAACATTGGGATCATAGATTAAGCTTTCTTCCCCTTTTTCACTCTAACAAAGGGTTAAAACTAATTCACACTGAAGTCACAAGGGGTTGCAACTCTCTGTGCTTGTCATTTGCAGGTCATTGTACAGTTCATTTGAAGTCTAACACGGTATGGACGGTCCTGGTGATGCCATGTGTATTGTCAGGAGAGCAGAGTAACTGTGCAGGATGACTGCGTGAGCAGATCTGCTTACTTCTCAAACGCACTTGGAACAGTGAAACAGCAGCATGGGTATTAATCTTGTTTGCATACTCTAAAAAAACTAGCTTTCTTCTGATTTTCGGATAAAATTTGTTTTTAAAAACAAATTAACCAATCTTTTGCTTTTCCACTCTTAAAAATCTTTTTTATCTTTTTCGTTTTTGCCTTCAAGAAACTGTCCTTAAAGAAACTGATGCATTGCTCAAGTACCTCAGCTATATTAAACAATGGTTCTACAAATATCATAGTGAAGGAGATATTAGCTGAGAAGGTAGTCCTCACAAATTAGTTTACATCTTTCCCAGATACACTTCATTTCTAAACTCGATTACAGTCTTTAAGTTTTTGGTCAGAACTTAACAAATGCGCTAACATAGGAGAAAAATGCTTTCCATTTTTGTGCAGTGCAAAGGTAGGTGACAGAACATGGCTTTTCAACTTTTAAAAGGAGAGTTTTTGGAAGCATCTAAAAGCCAATGGGTAAGACCAGAAAATGTTAATAAAAATGAAAATGTAATTTTGGAATTCCATATTAATACTACCACTAAAACTACATAAAAAATGGCTCATTACTAGGCATTTAAAGAACTATGGTAAATGCTGGTGTGTCTGAGAAGGAATGCAATTAAAAGCTGCAGGATTGTTGCTTTTGAAGACTAAATTAATAGTTTAAGCCCTAACAAAGCTGTAATAAAATGTTTTTGTCTTGTTTTTGTCTCTGTCTCTACTGACATTTTATAATAAAAACATATTTTGTATTATCTGGAAGCTTTAATCATGGAAAAAAATATATTGACATAAAAAATATCAGCATATATTTTTTTCTAATGATATTTTTAATAATGTCCTCTCAAGAGGATCCTGTAAATAACTACAAAACAATAATGAATTGGTATACTTAAATCAACTTTTATGCTATTTTTTTTAGATTTAGTTACCTTTAATTTGTGTTCTATGTGTTGAGGACTAATAGTATGAGGAGTAAATGTGTCTTATCTTTGATTAAAAGACAACTGTGTTGGCAAACATAAACATGTAGACACCAACAGTTAGAACATACTCAATATATGCAACAGAGTCATGGCTGTGTGCGGGCACACATGCCCCTGAAGAGAGTTGTTAAGTCTCTCTGTTTGACTGCTCCTGCAGGAAGATAAATGAGCTCCAGCTGCTGCCTCTCAACAATCCACTTTTTCTTATAACATAGTGACATATAAAGAATTAATATTTAATGCACTATTGTGTATTGATTGAAAAAAATACCTGCCACTGTAATGGGCCGGTTGATATTTCTGAATAAAACAATGACAAACTCGTTAGCAAAGGGCATTTTTTAAACATTCATGACGACTGAGTAGCTGTAGAGCAGAAGGCCTCACGTGGACAATAAAAATGCATGCAGATGAAGCTGGTGCCCATTTATGTTGTATCCGCTAAACGTAAGGTATGCATGATAAACAATCTCTCTCAAGCTCTATTAACCTTAGAGGACCTTACACTATTGATTCAAAGGTGTGAGTGGTTATTTTGCCGAATTTGCCAACACTTACCCTGAGTGTATACAGCCGAAATCAGATATTTACATACAGTGTATAAAATAGCCAAAACCGTTTCTTTTCTTACTGACTGACATTAAATATGACTTGCCATTTACATTTCAGGTCAGTTACATCTAACAATAGTATTTTTGGTCTCTATTTTCCAGTCCCGTTTGTTATTCATACAAAACAATTACTATGCATTTAAAAATCTTGTTTTTAAAGGAGGAACACCTGTGAATATTTTTAAAATGCCTTGAAACTACTGCAACTTTGTGTGACATCATTGGAAAATCCAAATAAATCAGACAATACTTCACAAGTCTTGCTCATCCCTGAGTGCAATTTCCAGGTCCCTGAAATTGCAGCTTTCATCTGCCCAAAAAAATCTAAAGTATATATAAATACATCTGGAGAGGGCAATCATTCATCTTAAGGTGTTATGCCATAAATCCTGATATTAACTTTAAACATTGGTCGAACAAAATGCTGGCTCTACTTTCCAAACTGATGCATCACCACCTCTCCAAAACACTCTACAGTAAACTCCAACCGGGGCATTCAATCCTGGACCCCACTGTGCTTGGAGACTAAAGCAACAGCTACATGCTTATGCTTTCTCTTTGGGCAGACCACGTTGGCGAGAACAAAGACAACATGGCTAAATGGACTTCATTCATCATCCCCTCCTCAAGTCAAATAGTCTTAAAGCAACATTTAGAACCAGATTGCTGCAAAACAGAATGTCTTTAGCATTCTCTCTGGGTCTCCAGGAGTAACTCAGAAGTCCCAGACTTTGATCCAGAACCAGGACACCAAAAGGACATAATAATCCCTGCTAAGTCCTCTGAACACAGATCTGCAGACACAGTTTAGCTGTGTTGCAGGTTTTTACAGACATCATGTTCCACTGGTTAACATCCAATATAGTGGAGCAATTCCTCAAGGTTAGACTATGATCACATTAGGATGGCATCACAGCACTATAGTAGTGTACTTGTAGGCTTTGAATAGAGCAATAAACCAGCATATTGTTTATTTAATGAGTTCTACCAGTGTCTCGAGTGCCTGGTCTTTATTCAATCAACATAACATTTTTTTTTCTTCCATCATCAGTAAGTTTAAATGTTTATTTTTTTTCAGTTATTCTTTTGTATGAACTTAAAAAAACAGAAATTAAAATACGATCTTTTACTTTTGTCTTTGTCAACCTGCACCTTTCCAAGATTGTCACTTTGTGAATATATTTTATAATTGCATGATTCATTTATAATAATGAATAAAGATTGCTTAAACACAATAAAATAAGGTCAGTCTGACGTATGTGCAGAACAAGCTGGAGATCAAGATCGAGCCCACCATCTTCAACTACGCTGATGGGTGTTTTTAAAAATGAATTTTCCGTTAAGCTGGAGCTTGTTCTCCGAGCAGCCACTGGTGACCCATCTTACAAAATACCTGTAAGGTGAACTATCATGAGGAGAAAACATGACCAGCACGGAGCGGAGAAAGCCGTAAAAGATGAGAAGTTGATCGAGGCGACGTGTGTAGCACGACGTATGTAGAACCACTGGACATCTGTTAATAATGATAACCAGCCAGGAACTTATGTATTTTTTAATTTTTATTTTACCATAACACCACAGATATTTACCACAACATTCTGTTAGCTTCTTGATGATTGCTTGGGTGAATGTGGGTAAAATGGGATGCTTTTTGAAAATGTAGAATCTGTTGTATTTCTTTAGCCTATTCGATTTCTAGAGCTAGAGTGTCATATGATACAAACCTGTACAAAAACAAAGTAAAACTGCTCTGTTGATCATACATGAGATTTGTAGTCTATTAAAATATTTTTTCTTACTAGATTGCGTCAAACCACATATGGGACTATATTGATCAGATATATAGCTAAAACATAAACCAGATACAACCAACCAGAGGACATATGAGGTATAAATGAAAGGTTTCCCTACAATCCATTTTAAACATTTACAGTATGTAATCTATCTGATGTAATATATCAAAAACCTTTATAGGGGGTGCTAAATGCAATTGCAATAAGTCTGTATTTTGTGTGTATTCTACACCTGTTTTGAATTTGCTGTACATTTATGGGTTTGCAGGGCTTTTATACCCAACCACTAACCACAACGTGGTTAAAACTGGCACCAGAAGATATAATAACTTAATGGATTCATCTTCCTAAAATCTGACTTTTTGATGTTAAAATGTGTGTGTAGGGATTCATTTAAAGCCTGCAGGAAAATGCAAAGTATAAGAATGGTTAGGTTTTGTTTGTGGACTAGGAACCAGAAAAACCCACAAGAGCATGTTATCCATACATTTTTTTTCATTATTTATTTCTCTATCTGTACTGATGTAAAACTTGAAAGGGTGCTAATATTAGCACACCTTCTTATCTCCACTCTTCTCCACTAAACGGCTGATTCCAACAATCAGGGACTCACCTGTAGGCAATTAATAAATGTTGCTGCTTGTCTGTTGATTAGGAGACTGGAGATAACAGTAAAAGAACAATGGCACACTTTCATGGTTCTTCCATTTGGATTTCTTTTTGAGTTTCCTTTTGAGTTTTCAGTTATTTATGTCATTCTTTTTTTTGGTCATTGGTTTCTTTTCCATTTTGTTTTATATTTAAGTGTGTTGCATTTTTTGAGTTACTCTTGTGCCAGTCCCCTTTCCTCTAGCCCTATCGCCCTTCTAGTTATGTCTATCCACACCTGCTCTATATCAGCTGTTTAGCCCATTCTTTGTTCTGTTCCCTATATAAACACCTCCAGTGCAGTTCCTCATTGCTGGCTTCTTATTGTATCTTTGCTACTGGTGTGTGTTTTCCCTGACATCTCCTGAATTTAGTTTTTTCTATATTTTTTTTCTTGGACTTTGCTCCTGTTGCATTTGGATCTTCATTAAATCAGGAAAAACTCATCTCTGCGTTTGGGTCCACAACCACATCCGCCACCACACACTGCCAAAGTTACTAATGCTACAGCTTAATAAACGTGCATATAGAAGAGTACATTTTTTGCATGTACCCTTGGGAGAAAAAGAACATAAATAAAAGGTTGAAACATAAATAAAAATTTTGGAGTAGCTCTTTATAAATTCTTATTCTCCTAAAAATGATTAAACATTGATCATGTGTTCACAAATACAAAAATAAATATAAGCACAGGGTGAAAACAAAAGCAGAACACAAAATGCTGTGCTATGAAAACAACAACCAGTAGGTTATATCTACATGTCTATGGAGAAGCTTTTTGTCATTTTAGTGAAATCTGCAGCTTACTGCTGCTGTCTGACCATCAGACCCCCTAAGACAAAGTCTTTTTTTTATATCCTTTTTCACACTGGCCAAAGTTGTTGAAGCACTCAGATGAGGCTCTCCTTGAGTGCTTCAAGCAAACAAACAGTGCCTTTCACACTTGTGTTTGTATGTTTCCCTAAAAATAGTTAAATAAACCAGTATCTTTGATCATGCTCTTAGGCTGGGGGATTGCATAATGACTTGTTTGGATTATTCTCTACAACCAATCATTTCCATTCATCCCCTTCTTGCTTCCACATCCTTCATCTAGAACTACCAAGATACAGAGAAAAAAAGTAAAAGATTTTTATCCTTTGAATTGTTTAGCTTAAGCTCCATTACAATTCCTAGCAGAAAAAAAAAACTTTAATGTAATAACTGAGACAACATCATAGAGAGGAAACAAAGCAAACAAAATAATAGCACCCTAGCATCTAAATATACACACGTGAGACCCTGGGACACTATATTCAAGTTTTCTGGGACTTTCAGAGACTCCAAGTATACAAAATGAAATAATATTCAAATGCTAAGAAATTTGATTTTGCATGACATGTAAACTTTAAAATCTACAGATGAATTAATAAGTCACAAAATGGATAAGAGACTGGAAACTTTTTATTTTTTTTTTTAAAAGAGGCTGAGTTATCTGTACTGATGCCTGCTTTGTTCGGCTGACTCATGGCTGGGGAATGGAACTTTTGGGCAGTGCGGAAATATTTCACCACAAACAAGCAGAAAGATTCCTCTTCAGTCTGCAGAAATTAAACAAAGAACGTCTTTTGATATGCCAGTTCAGACAGTGGGGAGTCCACTGGAGCTGAGCTGTCATCAGTGGAGTACAGATCTACCCCTAAACATGAGAGGACTATGGTGTGACTGTGAGAAGCTACTGAGACCACTTCACCTTCAGGGTAGGACTAAGGAAGACATTGGTTGTCCATTGCAGTGGCCAGTAGGTCCTCAGAGGTGTTACCTCCACACAATGTGACAAACCCCTCTGGTATGACCCGTCTTCACACATCCCCCATTCCCTTTCTTCTATGTTTGTAGACAAATGAGTGAAGACCAGACTGGGCAGTACCACAGGCAAGGACGGAGTAGCATGGACTTTACCAGTCACAGCTTCTCTCTCCATCACTTCACACTTATACCCCCCACCCCCATCCACTCTCTTCTCTGACCCCATCCTTTATCTTTTCCATGCCTTAGGCTTTATATGCTCATTTTGTGTCTACAGGACTTTTACCAGGTCCCTGCCCAGACATACGCCGCATGTCACCCTTCCGTCTACATCCACATAGCCTAAAGCCAGAAGTTTGCTGGAACTAGATAATCAAAAAATGACTGTAACAACCTTTTCATTGCCTTTATCGCTTGCAACACCATAAGAACTCACATACTTGTAATTTAACTTAGAAAGCATGCCACTCTTGCAGGGATTTGACATCAATTACAGTAAGGTAAATGATGCTCTAAGGGTGCAACCAGCAATTATTAATCTCGAGTAAATATGTAATATAAGTTGAGAAATAAATATTGGCAGCTTTTATTTTATTGACATAATCTCACAATGAATTTACACAAATGAGTCTTTAAAAAAATATAAATGTGCTCCAAACACATACAATGCTAATCACAGGCTGATAGAGTGTGTTCATAATGACTGTCTATACATTTTAAGTCACTTATTTTCTTACTTTTTTTTTTAGGGTTGATTCATTGTACCACAACTGCAATGGATTTCAGATTAGAAATTTTACAAACAGGATTATTTGACAAAAATAGCACCTACATACAAAGCCTGAGTAAAATTTCTAATTTTGAATGTCCGTTACTGCAGAGAATTCACATCCTTCTTGCAGCCATAATCAACGTCCTTGTTTAAAATTTGTTGGATGTATTACCACTTTGTTTGTTTTTTTAGAATTTGAATTGTTCATTTCAAAGTGATCAATCAATCAATCAATCAATCAATCAATCATCCATCCATCCAGCCAGCCAGCCAGTCGGCTAACCCTAACCTTAACCTTAACACTAACACTAACATAAAGTTGATTCCCACCATTGCTCTAAACTATCACTCTAAGGTTAAAAATGGTAGTCTGCCACATTAGTACCAGCCATCTCTTCCCATAAGGCCTGTTAGTCCTCGGGTTCGTAAATATACCAAAAACTGTCCTAAATAGGTAACATAAACAAGTACACACACACACACAGACCTAAGGGCAATGTAGAGATGCCAGTTAACCAAAAAGTCATGCTTCGGACTATCGGTGAAAACGCACACACCCATGCAAACTCCATGCAAAACGTCCCTAGGCTGGGAATCGAACCCAGGACCTACTCCAAATAAACAGTGCTACAAACTGCACACTAAAAAAACAGACTACCAAAAATAATATGTACAGAAAATAGTTTCTTCATTAATATATTAGAATGTCTGTGTTTTCATATAAGAACAACTATTTGCAAATAAATACATAACGAATTCCACTATTTATTGATATCACTTTAAATTTAAACCCTTCAGAAATTATTAATGCTAAAAACTAGTTTTATATCCCGCTTGGGCATATAGGCAAAACTAATATATAGGAATGCAAAAAAAAAAATAAAACCTCTCTCAGACTAATCTTGTGCTGAGTAGAACCATGATAATGATGATGGATTAGAAATACAGCAGTGTATTGGGATTACAGTGCTATTATCCTGCCAGGGAATGAGGACAAGGAGGCTGACCAGTATCAAGCTAATCAATCAAATAATCGGGACAAGTCCTTGTCTACTAGAAACAATTAGACCATTTCTCCAAGATCAATACTCCTGCATTCTGTTTAGATACCCACTGGTCACTCATTCAATAAAGCCTTCGTGGGTTTTGATAAGCCTGGCAGTCGGCAGCGGTCATTTGAGGCTCTGAGTGGGAACAAAATGCATCAAACTGGCTCCAGGAAGGTCTCATAAAAATTGCAAATCGAATACAATATAATTTAATGTGGCAAAGGTTATTTTTCCACTTGTTCATTATCAGATGTCCCATGTGGAAGCAATGCTATAAAAGGGGAAAAATCTATTTTGTCCTCAGTGTTTGGGGAAAACAGGGACTTGTATTATATACCAAGGAAACAAACCAATGATTGAATCAAAGGGCTTCATAAAGTTGCTATGAGAAATACTCATGGCAGTGGAGGTGTCTCCTGTTTTCTAGAACAGCTCCCATACATAATTAAAACAGGAATTTGTATCTGTCTTTAGTCTGTGGCCTCCTGATGAATTAATATCGGGTGGAAGTCCTACACAGCCATCAGATTAGCTCATTTATTCCTGTCAGCTGCTTGCTCCATCAGCTATTTGTAAATCAGAGAGGGTGGTTGGGTGGGTGCTGGGGGTGGGGGAGGGGGTTGCTGGACGTGTATTTATTATCATAAATGGATGTTATGAATTACAGCTGATTCAAACGTCCCAGCTATAGTGCCGCAAGTCTAAGTGCACAGTGATGACTCTTTCCCCTCCTTCCTGGGAGAAATGTTTCGTTGACTGTTATGCTGGTTATCCTTTCCATCACATTTGTCATCTGTATTACCAGCAAGGACACATAAGTTTCCATCAGAGTTTTGGCAGTGATTGACCAGCATAAGCTTTTAACCTGCTTGATGTCAACCATAACTATACAACAGCCAAAGAACCACCTCTCATCCATTTTCCATTTTCCGTCCCGCTTATCCCAAAGCGGGGTCATGAGCCATCTACGGGCGAGAGTCAGGGTACCCCCTGGACAGGTCGCCACTCTATCGCAGGGCAACACAAACAGGACAAACAACCATTCACGCACACACTCACGCCTAAGGAGAATTTAGAGAAGCCAAGTAACCTCAGAGTCATGTTTTTGGACTGTGGGAGGAAGCCGGAGTACCCGGAGAGAACCCACGCATGCAGGGAGAACATGCAAACTCCATTCAGAAAAACCCCAGGCTGCAAATCGAACCCAGAACCTTCTTGCTGGTAAGCAGCCAATTAGATAGTATAAATTATGCTTTGGTTCTAAACAGAATTCTTACTCTTGTTGTGAATTTAACTGAGTATTTTATATAACAGAGCTGTAAAGTGGTTATATAGACAATGGATGTGAATCAAAAGCAAAGTGTTAAGTCTCAAGTCTAACTTTATCCATATTTATTTTGAGTTTAATGTGAAAGTTCAATTGTGCTACAGTTATGTAAGCTATGGACAATATCATCCCAAACAAACTCTTTAGGTCTGTGTCACATTAGTTTTCTCACAATATTATTTCCTCAAATCAAGCTAAATCTACAAGGGTGATAGTTGGTAGTTGTAAATTACTGATATATAAACTAAATTCCAGCTATGATAAAGCACATTTAGTTATTTGACTCAGATAAAGAAAATAAGCAAATAAATAAGGCTTTACAGAGATGAGATCAAAGCTTATTTAATTACTTTGTACTGCCAAATTTACATGTACAAAGTAAAACAAAAAATGATGGTAAACCATGCGATTTTGTTTCTGCATACTTTGACCTCTAACTCCCGTAGAGGAATCTTTCATTGTTGTAATAGCTGCTACAAAATCTTGTAGCATGCAATGTTCTAAAAGCAGAGACTGGTTTGGGAAGGTTATTCACTTCCGTATTATCTCTTCTAAATCTCCTCCCTTCTTGTTGAGCTAGACAGTTGGTAGAGTTGGGGTGCTCGCTCAACCCCTTTGATATGATCAGAACAGATGGATGCAGCATTCAAACCAGACAACCAGTGTGAGAGCTTAAAGCAGTTTATTGAATCAAACCTGCTGTAGATGGTGTCAGCGACTAGGGCAGGACTCTCTTAGTCCTCAGTCTTGGGAGAGCCACAAGGTTAGGTTCAAGCCAGTTGACAGTAGACTGAGTAGCACTGATGAGAATAACTCCAGCCGAATTACAATGATCCATGGTCAGGCAGAGGGGCAGAACAATGACAACAATAGTAGGCAGGAAAAATAGAGGGGCAAACCAGAATCTGTAGTCAGGGATGAAGTCCAGGTTCAGAGCCAGGTGATCAGAAGACTAATGAATCACCAGAGGGAAATCCAGGAGGAGGTCGAGAAACAGTTCCAGGCAATGTGCAGGCAGAAAAACAGATCATGGTCAGGCAAAACAGACAGGCAGTCAGGTCAGACAGGGATCAGGCAGGCCCAGAAACAGATACAGATCAGGCCAGGCAAACAGGCAGGAAATCAGGAATCAGAATGATCTCACCAATGGTCGGAAATATTGTGGCACTGATGTTTGGTCTGAAGGCTGGTTATATACTGATAGTTGAAGGTTGATCAGATTAGTAGTATAAGCCTATAGTCTATTTTGATCTACTCTGGGTTGGAAGTTCCCACACTGTTTAGTGGATGTTAGATCAAAAGTGTCCAAGCTAAATGGGTCTGACCAAGCAAACAATCAAAGCATAATATTTAAAATGGATTATGTGGATACTCAGAAGCAACCGGCATGAAGCTCAACTCAGACACCAATGGCAACTCCAGGTAAGGTAAAGCCCAACACTTAGCCCTCCTCTGTCATCCATCATAGACACCAATCAAGACTGTTTTTGACAGATAACAGAGTAAAAGTTGTCAATGTCTAAAAACCTAATGAGTCAGGCAGGGCATCAGATTTTGGAAGACTAAAGCAGTCCTGGTTTAAAACATAAGTTGTGGGTGCCTTAAAATAAGGGGGCAATATTACACCAATCTACATCAAGTATGAATTGCTACGTGGCCCAGTTTGTAACAGATGACATAGCAAACATAACATATCCAAGTGGGATTTAGATATACAGTTTTAAGAGTGGTTTAATAATTTCAGCAAATTATATTGTAATATTCTATAGGGTTTGCTTAAAAGTTTTGATGGATCAGACTTTTATGAATATACCGTACTTATAAAAAGCACTTGTAACTAGAACCTTCTTTAACTACCTGAAAGGCAAAAGTTATATAAAAAGCAGGAAATTTAGAAACACAAAGATTGGATTATTCCTACTTTTTGTCATTGTTAACACTTTTTATTTATGCTCTGTTCAAAAGGAAGGCAAAGATAAGTTACAACTTAAGTCACCATAAACACTCCATGACATTTTTTTTTAATTTAACCCTGAGTCTGGGCTTTCACAGTAGAAACAGAATTGGCATCTTTATTCATGTATGGAACAAGAAAAATTAAGGCCAGTCACCTGTTTGAAATATAAATAATTAAATTAAACACACAGATAAAACTTTGGGGGAAAAAATGTACTAAATTTTATCAGGTATGTTGGATATATTTGTGTTCCTGGCTGTGTACTGAGTTAATTTGGTCCTCTACCGTGATCTCTTAATGTACATGACATCCTCTCCCACATCACAAGATGATCTGATGTGATCCTGGAGCTCCACATTGACGAGGCTGGAAGTGTCTGAGTATTATGTTCCTGTGAAGGGTTGAAAGGCTAGGGAGGGGAACAAACAAGACGACTGCATTAACCTTTGGTCTTCTAGGGAGGGGAGGGCACAAGCAGGCAGGGCTGGTTGAAGGGACACCCCATAATCAGGCTCCTGTCAGTGCTCTTTTCCAGGAGATTAATTCAGCTGGTTTCAATTCCACATTGCTTGCTTTAGCCTCAGCATAGGGTGCACATATTGCTCGGTTTAAAACACATGCACATGGCACTGACTCAATTTATATGGGGAATAAGGGGGGTTGGGTGATATTGGTAGCCGTGCAAACTCAAATAACATGCATCAACAAGAAAGCAAAAAACCTAGTCTCTCCTGGGTTTGAGGGGAATTTGATCAAAATTGAGTCGCAACATCTAAGCGAAGGGTCTCCAACTACAGTCTTTGAGCCCTACTGCAAGTTTTAGATACTTATCTCTGTGCTCCAATACAGCACAATCAAATGACTGATTATCTTTTCAACATGTTATCACCTTTGGCAAAGGCCTGGTAATGATACAAGTATGTTGAAGCAGTGATGCCTCTAAAAGCATTGGACAGTAGCAAAGATCTTGTTTAATAAAAGAAGTTCAACCTTCTATTGTACATTCCGCAGGTGGGGTTTGCCGTTGGAATAAATGCCTCCTTCAGGCTCCAAATACCACAAGACTGAAGCTTGGTTGTTGTGGCTAGTACCTGACAAGTGCTTTGCTACAGCTAACTAATGAACAGATGAGACTGCAGTGCTGAGAAGCAGGTGATACAGTGGGATGGTGACAGAGACGTAGAGGTCCACCGTTAGTTACCTGTAATAGCCCGGTATGACGATGCGCACCCCAGCAAGGCTCTGACAGATGTCGTGGTTCTGCTGATCATCCATTTTCCACAGCACTTCTGTAAAAGGTCCTGTGGCATTGATAACACATTTGGCTCTGACATCAAATTCCTGCCCTATGAAAGAAAACAGCATCAATCACCAGGGGCTATTCATCTGAGGCTGGTGACAAGCTGGATTATTAATTTATCAGCGACCGCCCCCCCTCTCCCGTAATAGAGTGGCTCGAGTGTGTCCATGGGAGACTACTCAGGATTGTAATTAATAGGAAAGAGACATACCTAATTTCACTTTTGCCTCTTTGTGTCACAGGGTAGCTCGGTGGCAGTGACTGAAGGCCTTTGAATTTGTGGTAAGGAAATGTTTGTTAATGTGATGCTCGATGTTGACTAGCTACAGCATATAATGGAGGCCACATCAAAGGATACAATGCAAAGGATTTGTTTTGACAGCATTATGAATAACAAGACCCTCTTTTTAGGATCTCCTCTTATTGCCTAAAGAGCAAGTGAGCACAACATTCTATTTTCTCTCTTATAGATATTTCTCTCTTCTAATTTCCACTCCTCTTCAAATAAGTCAGTGAAGCAAACATTAGTGGATTACTGTGGTGCTGCCTTAATCCATGATCAAAAATATAGTATACCCACTACATTATACTCATATTAAATATTTGTAAAATACTTCAATACTATATCTATTAACCTATTCAATCATTTTAAGTGTTTCCGTAGCATTTCTCTCAAAGCAACATGTCATTTAAGTCTAAAAGTCACCTCATTGCTAAAGGCCCAGGTGTGTCAGCTGCGTTCAGTTGGACATGTACAATCAGGTAGCAGCTACAGCTAAACCTGCCTCAGACATGAGAGTAAAAATCTAACTGCTACCTATAAGTTTTGCTGGTCAAAACAGAAATAGCATCTGTATAGAAGGTTATTAAATATATATATACTTTTTTTTTTTTTTACGTGAGAAACTTTATGCTCACAACAACACCCATGGTCACATCATGGTCTGCTTGAGCAATAGCATAAACTGTAATGAATCTCAGCTCCTCAGCCTTGACTTTTCCTGTCCCTTCCAGCCTAAATATTACATAAAAATTTTAGTAGGTTATGAAGTATTTAATTGCACAGTATGTATGTATTTACAGTGTCTGGCATCAATACTCATGCCAGTGCAAAGTAGTCCAGACTGGGTGATTCAATTCAGTTTATTTATAAAGCGCTAATTCACAACACATGTCTTCTCAAGGCGCTTTATGGAGACAATTCTACCAGATTTTACATATTGGTTCAAAGCTTTCTATCTAGTAAAAACCAGCTGATTGCATAAACTCATTGAGTAGACAGCAATTCCTCACACCAAGCATGGAGAGGAAAACTCCCTTTTAACATGAAGGAACCAGGTTCAGTGTGAGCGGCCATCAGCCAAGGCCTGGTGGGGAGACAGAAGGAGACATACTAAAAGATAAAGAAATACAAAAGCTAACTGTCAACCAGCTTCAGAGGAGGCCCCATTCCCAAAAAACATAGCAAGGCAGACCAGTTATGAGCTAGTCACAGAAAGCGAAACAGGACTACACTGAAAAACAGGCCAAGTTCCAACATCTATAAACAAAAGTGTTGATGGCAGCAGCACAGCTGATATTTCTCTTCGGGATGGTGTCACAGCCAGACAGGAACAGACCAGATGAAGCTACTATGATGAGAAAGGCAGAGAGAGCATAATGTTAGAGACTGAACTAACAAACACTGCAGAATGGGAGAATAGAGGTCCATGAAAAGGGGTGCCTATATCCTCCAGCGGTCTAAGCCTATAGTAGCATAACTACAGATAAAACTCAGGATAATCTGAGCCACTCTTACTATAAGCTTTATCAAAAAGAAAAGTTTTAAGCTTTGCCTTAAAAGTAGACAGGGTGTCTGCCTCGTAGACTTAAACTGGTAGTTGTTTCCACAGGAGAGGAGTGTAACTATAACTAAAAGATCTGTCTCTCATTCTACTTTATTCTACTTTATGAAATTCATATAGACATATTTAGCTACTGTCCTCTTCCGATTAACCTTTCCCGCAGACAGCTGTGGCCAGTAATAGTTTACCTATCACACTTTTCGCACTTTGAATTATTAAACATTCAAATACCATGCATTTACCTTCAATTTCATGATAATGTTTAATTTTCATCGATCTATTTCTTTAATTTAAAAAGTTTCTTGTAAAATGACAAAGGATTAAAAAATTATCAAGGGGCTTAAATACTTTTACAAGCCCTGTATATTTTGATTCTAAATATTTATCACAGCTTAAGAAGACAAGGTAGATATATGTACAGAAAAAGATTCTGAAGTTCATATTTTTCCAATAAAAAATAAAAGAGAAGACAAGAGATGAACACAAAAAGTGTCACTATTATCCTGTCAGTCTAAAGCCCCCACTACGTGAGGCACCTCCTCTCCCATTATTAAAGTGAAACATCTCCTCTAAGAGCACACTTCCGTCTTTTTAAAACATCAGGGGGTGCTCATGTGTTGAGATCCTTAAATCTCAGTTATTCATGAAATGTTTCAGAATACCATCTTTTTCCCTCCTTAACTGCTTTAGTCTTCCAAGCCATCCCTATGCATGACATTTAAAAGGTAAGTAAGGCCATTTGGAGTACGCTAATTCTGTCTTATGTTCCTCTCTACAAGATCTGAGGCAGCTCTCTACACCATAAAACGCTTATGAAATATTAAAAGCCTCTGCATTAGATGTGCAATAACTATGTGCAAACTAGCACTGAGCAAGAGGTGCCGGGTGGGCCCCTGTTGTGAGAGCTAGAAAAAGTGGGAAGAAAGTGCATTGGGATAGAAGAAAACAGCTTCTGTTGGATTTACCTGTGATCAAATCCCTGCAGTATGCTGCATGGACCCTCTTCTTTCCTATCCGAGGGTCTGCCCTCTCAACTAGGTACACCACTTCAGTATAATTGGCTATGGCAGCCCCATACCTGGCAGCAGTGAGGGCGATGGTGAGGTTCATTCGAGCATTGTTGTGTTGTCCTGCAGCGGGGGGACAGGACCAGAGCAGGGGGATGTGAGTCACCCCGAGCCTGTGACTGGTGGTATGGAAGTGTGTCGGAACCGATATGTCACATCTGTCCCTGTCACATTGCATCAGTGCGATGGCTGCTCTGGCCACACGAGGAGCACACTTAAAGCCACAGTGGCCCTTTGGCCTTAGCGTGCACCCCCGAACGCCCCCTCCTGTTTCCCTTCTTGCATTGGGAAGGGTAGCTGCTCTTTAGGAAAAGACAAGGACTGTCTGGATAATGAGCAGATACATCGACTGCTTAAAAAATATTAGAGTGGAAACTGGAGCATCTAAAAATATTTTCTCTGTTTAGTGTACAATAGTAGCCATTTAAAATTGTCTCAGTTTGCTTTGATGGGCCCTTGCCTGGTTCTTGGCTGGTCCCCTACAATTCCTTTTTAAACATCAATCTTTGTACTAAAATATTTTTTCTATCATGATCTGTGGACATTAAGATCTAAAGAGAAGCGTCAGACCCTTTAATTCAGTGAAAGGGTGGAGTCAGAGTAAAGAAATATGCACGCCCAGAGGATGTAAGTTGGAGGGGATTTTGCTGGGAGTCATAGGGAACTGGGCTGCCCTTCGGCTGGCATCTGACTGGAAAGAGCCATTTTGAATGGCTGCTACTGTAACTAGACATGTGCCATAGTGAGATTATGATGGTTTGATAGACACCAGTTTCATTGATGTTTTTGAAGAAATTTTAAACAGAAAATGGCATGGTCTATTATTTTTACTCTCTTAAAATCCTGCAAAATGTTGCTTGTCACATTTATAATATTGTTTATATATATATATATATATATATATATATATATATATATATATATATATATATATATATATATATATATATATATATATATATATATATATATTTTTTTTTTTTTTTTTTTTTTTTTTTTTTTTTTTTATCCCTTTGAAGGTAAAATATTTCCAGTATTAGTTTTCAAGTAGATTGGACAAAACATAAGTTTTTCCTGATATGCTCAACATAAAGTTACAATTGGAAGTTGGGTAATTAGTTGGGCACTATGCTCTGGTAGCAGGACTGTAGTCAGCCACTGAACAGAAAGGCCACTGTTCAGTAGGCTTGTTTTTATACAGGCCAAATGGCTCACCACCTCAGTTAAAATAACAGAGGGAATGCAGAAATGCTTTGTCAATGGGATCATAAGATCTTACAGGTCTATATGATCTTTTTGTGTCTACTTGGTATATTTTTCAGACTATTATTTTTTCCAGACTTTGCTTGCATTCTTTGGCTTCCACATTAAAGCACTTTTGTGGCATCTCATTAACAAGTCTTTAAGCTGTAGGAGCAGTAGGCCTAACCGGTTTTCAACTTGTAACTTTTTAAAACAATTTTAAGGGCTAATGTTAAGTAGCTTGTGACAAAATGTTACAATAACACAAAGCCAAATTGGACTCTGGTTATTATAGTTCTAGAGAACGTTTGGTATTAGATTCTTAGATTGTTGTACTTATAGAAATGGTTTGGAACTTCTGATATCACTCCTGAACTCAAATAAAAATCTAAATGCAGATTTTACTTTTAAATAGCTAAAATAGTAAAAAGGCATTTTTTCAGAGCCCCTATTTATGCCAAGTCAAAAATGTAACCTTAACATTTTAAGCAACAACATTTTTAAGTTACAAAGAAACACAGAGTGTATGCATCTTGACATAATCTCCACCATTCTCCCTGTTGTTGTTATTATTGCATAACAACCTGCTCAGTACATTATTTAGTAAAAAGATGTGTAAAAGCATTATAATAATAAAAAAAAAAAAACACTTGAATATAATGGCTATAATACAAAAAGATACAATTTAATAAAATTGCAAAGGATTAGTTTTGTTCTCTGCATATTCCAGGGATAGAGAGTAAGAGAAAACAGACACATGTCCAACTAATAATTAGTCTTTAGACATGTCTGTGTGATCTGTTTTCTTGTTGCAAAACCCTAGGAAGAACAGAAAAATCCACCATCAAGATTTATGGATTAATCCCTCTTCAGCTCCAAAATACCAGAGATCTATATTCTGAGTCACAAGGTCACAAGTTTTGTAATTTAAATGAAAGGGTCCAAAAGGTGACAAATGAACAAAGCCCAGTTTCATTAGGAAGTGATTCTTATGTACATCTTTGAAGATTTATTGCTGGACAATTTCTTAGTTCAAAAGTAAAAAGAAAAAACAGTGAATAGAGATGATTAATCACTTTTAATGTTGGTGTCTTGGGTGACTTTCTTTCTATTTGTTATTGCTGAGGAAGTTCAAGTCTACATTGTTGGCAAGGGAAAATGTTCTTTCTTTTCAGGAATGAGCCAGGGTCCTTTGTGCCCTGATTTATTTTACGTTTGAGCGACTCGAGGCTAGCTAGCTTGTGGGGCTCTGCTTAATGCTACGACATGCTGGAAGCCATTCCCTCACAATGGAAAATATATAAATAAACTGAAGGCAAAAAGAAAGCAAAAAAGAAAAACAGATTTAAAGGCCACATTTTAGAATGAATTACATACAAGAGTATGCAGCCTGCCATGATGTATTAGGAAGACCAAGGAATCCACTTCTTCATCTCTGTGGGGTGAATGTGACCATTATAGTTTGTGGTTAGCAAACTTGTGCCACCGGTGGTGAATGAGCGCAAGCGTGCAAAAACACATGCACACACACCCACACACAGAAGCAGGCTGCTCCGGCTCAGCACCGGTAGGCAGCGTCTGATCCTTTATGATTGCTGAGCCTTAAAATGACCTCTGACCCTGTGATTCACAGCTCTCTGTTGCCTGTCACAGATTGGCACCAGGCAAAAAGCAGGGGACAGAATTAATACTATATTAAATGTCAGGAATTCAAGGATTAGTCAAATCACAGTAGTACAGGATTTATGAATGAAAAGTGTAAAACGTGGCTATGATAACCTGACATGCCTATGATGATAACGGTAATGATGATGATAATTATCATCTGTAATTAAAAGCCAAAATGGCTTAGGGACAGAGCTGAGCTAAATGAGCATCAAAGCTCCCTGGAGGACAGACAAGAAGCCCACCCCCCACCACCCTTATCCCACCACTCTCTCACTCTTCCCTTTGCTTGGATCACACCAGTACTCATCCCAGCCTCCTGGAGGTACAAAACCCACTGGAGTGAGAGGAACTCTGTGGTTGGACAAAATGCTGCAAAATGACAGAGACAATTGTGAAAATGAATTTCATGTCTTCCAGTCATAGAGCCATAGATGCTTGGCTGGGCTGACTTGTCCAATTAGATTGTTACAGGTAGGGCTGATGATAAGTGTAGCATGCCAGATTCTTCTGTCATTTACCTCTAAAACATATATAAAAAGATATTTTTAAAATGTAATAATGAAAATAATATACAGTACAGTAATATTCATGTCGTTAATATGCACTAAATGTGACCATCTGTTAAACATTTCCTGCTAAATTAAATGTTTGACCACAGTATGTTTTCAGCGGCTAAAGGACGTCTATTTGTTGAAACAATTTGACTGTGATGGCTTGAAAAATCCTGAGGAGATGAACCCAAGCAGTCAAAGCCAGATCCCCAGCGAAGAAGGTCAGGACTGAAAATGTCACTGCCATAATGTACCCAGCTGTATATGGGGAAAAGGGGTGGGACAGACAGCTGGAGGAAAAATTAAATGTACATATTATGATTTTAGTGTTGTCCACAAGGAATATTATTTTGAGTTATTTACTTTTAACTTCATCAGAGCCATATGTAATCAGATATTTAACTATCTGCTTATTTTAAAGCAGAGGGAACATAGATAAGGCAAGAAATCCCCCCCACCCCCCCTACTTACTTCTGCTAAATGAATAAGGTTGACAGATCACTGCTCAGATAGTGGCCACGTACCCTCAGAAGTATGTTGCCTTTTTGCAGTGCATGGGAATCCACATGTCCTCAAATGCTAAATGAAGTCTGACAGATAGCCTAGAGAAACAAAGTTGGGAGTTTGAAGCTACAAAAGGGGAGACCTTGAGTGAATGGGACATGCTATGTACACCCTGGCTAACAATCAACATATGCTTTGTTTTTCTTGATGCCAACACGAGGCACACGTAGCCCGGGGAAAAAAAGAAACATGTTGGGACCAGTTGGAACATAATGCCTGGTGGCTGTTTATTTTTATTTTTTTATTCTTGTTGTTAAATAAAATGTTAAAAAAAATTTGCTTATGCCCACAAATACTGCAATTAAACAGCATTCAGCATTCAGATTTTTTTTTCTCATTTTAAGAATATATCTAATGTGATGCATGATTCACTGCGATCAAAGCACTCAGCTGTGATGCTATTATTCTGTTAATCCTACCTCGACAAAATATCCTAAAAGTGAGCCTGTTATATGTTAACAAATTACTCGTAGAACATATATATTGCATATCTAAAGTACTTGACTAAATCTAAAAGTATTTTGAGGTTTTAAAGTTAGACTAACATAATGTAACACAGAATTATGATGATAATGAAACCCAATACAAGGGTTTCATAGCTATTTACCAATAAAAAAAAAATGAAAAAATGTTAATTTCAGCCCCTTTTAATTATATAATTCGGAGAACCACCTTTATCACAGAGTTTCATGTCTTTTGAAGCATGTCACACCAGCTTTCCACAAAAACGAAGCTTCATCTACCTAAAAACTGCTAACAAGCTACTATCAGAAAACAACTTTTCACAGAACATTTGTGTGTCATTTTTCCTGTTTTTTTTTTGTTGTTGTTGTTTTTTTCAGCTTTAATTATCAAAAAACTGTCACAGGTACAGAGCAACAAAATTCACCCTTTTGGGAGCAGTGGGCTGCCATTGTGTGGAGCTCTGGGAGCAGTGTGGGGTTAAGGGTCTTGCTCAGGGACCCAGAGTGAGTCCATGGGAGTGGGGCTTGAACTCAGAACCTCTGAATTCCAAGTGCAATGCTCTAACCACAAGGTCACCACTCCCCTTATTGTAGAAATCAGGATATCTGGTAAAATACTTTCAGAAATTGTTTTCTTCTTGCCCTTCTTTGGTAAAAGTCTTATTTATGGAATATACATTAACAGTTTTTCTGTCAACATATTCTCCTACCTGAGCTGTTGGTCTGCAAGGTTTTTGTCACACGTTACTTTTGACTTCTTAGTTGCTTCTGCTCTCTTTCACCAGCATGCTAATGCAGGTGGACAGTGTATTTTGATTGACACACAGCTGTGCTGAAGTCTTACTGGATTAAACAGTGCTTTTTTAGATGTTCTAATTGTATTTCTGCCTGTAACATTTTAAAGAGATTTTCTTATGAAATGACTTTTCATTTTTACTGCCACTTTCTCCCTGGCCTGTCTGTTGTGTCACTTGGCTTCATGCTGCAGTTTGCTCACTAATGCTCGGTAGCGAACTTATGAGCATAAACAGGACACCTGTATTTATTCAGAGATTTAATTTACCAGATACTCTATTACTGGCTAACTAGGTGACTGCAGGTGGCAGTTAGTTGAACTTTATTATTTTAGGGGTACAAGAATAAAAGTGGTTGAGTATAAATAACAAATGCATAAGTTTCATTTTTTCAAAGCATGAAATATGGCACAATTATGCACTATTTGGTCTTAGTCCAGAACATACAGTTCAGTTCAATTGTATTACAATTTGTGTTTGAGATAATACTAACTGTGAATTGTTCACAAGGTGTGAATACTTTTCTAATGCAGTACACACTTTAAAATATGTTTTTGTCGTCTACTTTTCCAGCTGTATTTTACAGCTTTCTATTAAAATCCTAAGCTGTTATAAATTCTGCAATTCTGCACACAGTCTATGGAAATGTTGTTGTTTTTTTTTTTGTGTGCATGGAAATAATGAAAGCACATTATTTACAGTTTCTGGAAAATTAGTTAAAACTAAATTTTCAGGAATATTATGGGTTATCAACAGCACATCAGGTTTCTCCTTATGAGTTTGAAAAACAACATTATCATTACAGGGATAATGAAGCAAATGCAAGGCTGGGAATACTTGCTTTGGATCATTTGTTTCCACATAGTAACACTTCCCTATTGCATAGTAGAATTCATTCTGCACCCCAGCACTAAAAAGGGCTTCATTACATGATAGCCTCGCTTCTAATTTGAGGTATGTTGGTTAAGAATTGTGGGGGTTTTGGAGAGGGAAGTAGTTCTAGGATAGTGACAGGAAGCATGATGAGTTAAGACGATGCCATGGCCCTGAAATGAGAGCAAAATCAGAAAAATCTCCTCGTACTCCTCTCAGTAATGAACCACACCTGTACACTGCTTTAAATACCAGAGAGAAGCTTTAAATGTCAGGTGCAATTAAAGCTTATGATTCAAGTCTGCACCAATCAAATCAAGGCCTCCAAGTTCAGCAGGCTCACAGAGCTAAAGGCGAACTGGTGCAGAAGATGCCATAGACCACTCTTATTTTGCCGAACAGCTCAATGAGCCTGCCAGCCCAAAGGTGACAGTAAAGTTTATTACCAATTGGTTGGACTTTCTCATCATTTCAGAGGTTTTATCAAGACAAAAACTTGACTGCTTCTCCTGGTATATGAGGTGAAAAATTAAGAGAGAATAGGTGACATATGGGAAAGTCTAAGCTTATTTTACAGAAAGAGAGGGGAGGAGTAAAGAATTGTAAAGTTCAAGAAATAAAATGAAGCAATATAAAGTTTCACCATTTTCTCACTAAGATAAAACTACAAGAAAAAAACCAACTACACTAATATTTTATTTCAAATTTTGGCAATTCAAGTTTTAGGTGGAAATTACACATGGTCTCATCCTCCTCTTTGAACAGTGACAGACCAAATCCAGTGCATCAATTTGGGATTGTCAATAAATATCCAAACCAAACATTTTTGATAAACAAAAATTATTAACTTTATATTTTTGTGACCAAGTGACACAAAATGTATGTCAAAATCATAGTATTAGACTAGATAGACAAGTCACACTCCATCTGTCCTTTGTTTTACTGTATTTTCTACTTTCATGAGTTTTTAAAATAAAAATGCATGATTTGTTTTAATGGCTCATGGGTCATGTGAGTGACTGACACAAACTACTCTCAAATCATTATATTAAACTGGACAAATGAGGCACACTCATTATTAATTTATTTTAATGCCTTTTCCATTATTCTAAAGTCTAATGATAAAACAATGGTGATTTAATTTTAAAATAATCCTTTAATATAGAAAATGCCTTAAAATGACACTAAAGGAGAGCATCTTATATTTCTGGTCTTATATAGGGATTTGACACCAAGTTTGAGTCCCCGGGTAACAACACATGAAAGTTAATAGTTTTTGGCTTCAAAAGATTGTTTCTGGAATTTATTCATCGTCCCCAAACCAAACCGCCATATGTGGCAGTAGAAGTGAGTAGGCAGAAAACAGCTGCCCAAAGTAGAGCTAATGATGGAACAGGGAAGCCAACATTAACCGGGTAAGCCAGATTGACAATGGGTAGTACTTAGGGCTGGGCGATTTAGAAAAAAAGCTTATCAATAAAAAAAAAATGCATATTGATCGATATCGATAATTATTGAAAAGATTTGAAACCATATTTTATGTGCAGCTCTGCCTGGACTTTTTATAATATTGCTAAATGATTAAATTTTAATAAAAAACACAAACACAGACTTCGAATTAAATCTTTATTTAACCAACTTTTTTAACCATAACAGAATTGTTTTAAAGAAAAATAACTTAAGAGACCTGAGTTATGTTATTAAATACTGACAAAGAATAAACTAAAGTGCCGCCCCCGTTTCCTGCTTTAACCTGAGTTATTACTTTGAAGTTTCTGGCCCCTCAGCATTTTTATCTCAATTGTTAGAACTACGTGGGAAACTGCCCAGAACTGAAAATATATATATATTTTCCGAAGATTCCTCGGAGGAGAGCCGCACCGGGGCCTCGTACTCCTGCGGCTGTGAGCGGCTGAGATGATAAAAAAAAGTTGGTTTCGTTATCAGACTGGTTTTCACTGGTTCCCTACACATTTTCCAGATGACTGTAGTTTGTTTTTGGTCCGACTTGCCATGACCGAAATACTGCCAGACTGCCAAACTACAAAAACCTTTCTTTGAAACAATTTCCTCCGCCTCTCCTTGCTGCGACATCTTCATGTGCTCTGTGTTGTGGTTTGAGAGGGCGGCGCTTTGTGACGGCGTGCCTGGGTCCGCGATTGTGATTGGTTGGGAGGAAGCAGTGACTAGCATAAACCTACATGCTAGGCTACAATGAGAAGGAAGGAAAACTGCGTTTCTTTTTTATCGAACTTTTATCGACCCTCTTTTTTTCTATTGCGCCACACGTCTATCGATCGATATATATCGTTATTGAATTATCGCCCAGCCCTAGTAGTACTCTCGGTTTAGTTCTGCACATTGGGCCTACACACAGGCTGCTCAGTGGCGCATTGGGTAGCACTGCTGCCTTGCAGAAAGAAGGTTCTGGGTTTGCATGTTTCTTCCTGAGCATGCATAGGTTTTTTCCGGGTACTCCGGCTTCCTCCCACAGACCAAAAAACATGACTGTTAGGTTAATTGGCTTCTCTAAATTCTCCTTAGGTGTGAGTGTGTGTGTGAATGGTTGTTTGTCTTGTTTGTCCTTTCTCGATGGACTGGCGACCTGTCCATGGTGGACCCTGCCTCGTGTACCCGTAGACAGCTGGAGATAAGCACCACCATCCCTTGCGACCCCACTCGGGATAAAGCGTGTCAGATAATGGATGGATGGCCTACACCCATTAGATCTGTTCAGGAAAAGGAGGGACGTTGAGCCAAACCCTCTGAGCTGACTGAGTGAAGCGACACTTGAGCTGTGCCTGAAGATCCGTCCTAAGCCCTATAAAGAACACTATATAAAGGTTTGCCATTTTACATGAGTGTCCGATTGTCTAGTGGATAAAAAAAAGTAGTGGACTTGAAATTTCCCACAATGCACCTGGAAAGGTACCGATCATCCATGGTCAACTGAAAAGCAAATATATACCAGCATGCTTTTCGAGAGCTATCGTGGAATTCATTGTGATTTTGCTTGTGGAGCATTTCGCTCCACAACGGCGAGCGAAAAGCAGTGATCATTTGTCTGAACGGTCAGTTAATTGAGTTTGTTATGATTCAATATGTAGTGATTGAGGGGTTACAGCGGATGTTAGGACAAAGCCCTAGTGTCCGCCTACCAAAGCTTGGTTTTAGCAACAAATATGCTAACAAATAAAACTGTCTAAAGCAGCAGGCACCATGGAAACTACAACAAGTTATATTTGGTACCCTGTTACTGTTTTTCTTTCAAACATAAAATCATGGATTTTTAAAAAACAGATGTGATAGCAGCACCTGTGCTGACATATTTCTTTCGGTTAAGCCGTAAGCTCTGCACTTGGTCTCGAACTTTTGAAGTGGAAACATAACAAGATAGATTCTTGTGTGTTTATAAATGCAAAAATACCACGGATGCAGGTGAAGCCAACACTAACACTGACCTAAAATCAGATGCAATACATGCATGTAAACCTGAGGAGGGTACCAAACACAAGAAACAGGACACAAAAGCAGAATTGCAACAAATTTGCAGTAAATAAAAAAGTAAAATTGATACTCAGACGTCGATCTATACTGCTTATTACCAAAAATGTTGATTTGGAGTGAGTTTTACTTTGATTTTAGTGGAAATAAAAATGTACACAGAAATATTCCACAGGTCATGTGTTCCTGTGTTTGTATATCAAGAAATAGTAGGGTTATACGCCCAACATCTACTCGTGACTATTATTATTATTGTTATAGTTATTGTAATAATAATCATAAAAATTCTAATTAAACAATAACAATTTTAAATAGACAGCCCTGAAGAAGTTTCACACATCAATCAGTAGTTTTGTATTTTTTCATGTAAATACTTTTTTTTTTTTTCACACAGTGGCAACACAATTATTGAATATAATTTGTCCCTGACCCAACTTGTTAACATCAAACAAACTGATTTTAATCTAGAAAAATAATGGGTTTAAATTCTCATCTATTTGTACTTTTTTAACAACTACTTTTTTTTATACAGGGAAGTGATTATATAATTGTCAGATGCTATTTTGACATTTGATGAACCCCTAATTCAGTTAAACAGAACTGTGACTATGGTGGGATTACCACAATTATAAAGCAAATTGTTAAAAAAATGACATATTGGTGAGTCGATCTCCTTCTAGTTTCAAGTTTCTAGACCCCAAAACATTGTTGCTTTAATTTGCCTTTTGCTGCACAGCCCACATTTTCCTGTTGAACTGCTGACTATGCAGCTGCATTTCCAGCAATCACACTAATTGGTCTCTTCTCCTGCTCACCTACAGCATCCTTGTATGTTCCTACAGATTGAAAAATAAGGTTCCTACAGAAAACACAAAAAGAGAATAATGAGATATTTGAAAGGCTAGGAAATGTAACAGAAAACTGTGACATTTTGGTTTGAACCCGACTGACTCTTCTTAAATAACTCATATCAAAGGAGGACACATCAGCTTCATCTCGCCTATTACTGAGGGATAATTTCATGAATTAAGTCACGAGTTTTCTAACAGTAGAGGTGTGGTAACTTAAAGGAATTCTTTAAAAACTACTTCAAAAAAATATCCCGGCAGTCAGTCATTCAAGGCAAACATGTCAGGGCTTTCCGTGCATGAAAAATGAACATGGGGGGGTAAATAAAGCAATATGACCAGAGGGACCAGGAATTCTGCGGATAAGTGTCAGCTGCGGAGAAAAAATGAAGCATTTACCTGTTTGTAATCCAATTTCCTGATGGCTTTCTGTAGATATCGGACTCCTCCGTGAATGAGCCTGGTGCTCGGGCTGCTAGTGCCTGATGAGAAATCGTTCTCCTGCACGGGGGCAGTTCTGAGTTCTGACAGTGGCAGCCATGGAAACGCATCAACATTTGGATACTTATTGTCCCAAATCTTTAGAGTGGATCAAGGAGCCATGCACATATGCACAACTTTCTACTGTAATATTCATGATGGGAACAATATTGTGAGGCCATACATATTCCATTGGTTCAAAACAACAATCATTTCCACCAGTGTGACAGTGTGAAGCACAAAACAAACTGCCTGTTTTAAGATCATATTGTAGGAAACTAAACTTGGCCAAACCTTCAGAAAGATCTACTAAATGATGATTTCTTTTATTAGATGTAATTGAGAGAACCAAAATTAAATTTTTACCTTACCCAGTAGAAGCTTCTTTACAGTCTTACTTGGTCTTTTGAAAATTAAAGGCATTAGACAGAAGGCTATGGAAAAAGGGCCCTCAGTTCTATCACAGAAGAGGGATTATAAATAAAACAAGCAAAATCCTTTCAGAATGCCACTTACTAGCAAACAATATAGTTGACTTAATAATAAAAGAAGACAGTGCCATGCTCTATATTTATGGCAAGTAAACTAAAGCAATATTATGTTAACACACAGAACAGCTCTAGTCTGCACAGCCAGCTTATAAAGGGTCTTATAGATGAAGCCCCAAATGAATGGTGTGGAACTTCACAATAATGAAAATGCTCTGTAACATGGGAACAAAGATATCCATTTAACGTTAGAAAAAAGAACAGCTTGACAGAGTTCCTGAATTCCTTTTAAGTGTTGCCTCAACAAAACAGTAATGGCTAAAAAAGAAGTGTCAAATTTCCATATGGTAACCAAATTCAGTCAAGCTACTTTAAAATGTTTTTGCTCTTTTTAATCTTTTTTTCTCACAGTTTTAATTATAGGTAGTTTCAGGTATGTAGGTAGTTTTCAGTTCAGATTAGTATGGTACATTTTAGATGAAAAAATGGATTCTGATTGCATCACAAAATTTGCTTCAACTTTACCGCTGCTAAAATTGTTAAACTTAAATAATTTCTAGAACTGCTTACTCTCTGCATAACATTGTGGGGTTTTCCATTCAACTAGATATGCATCTCACCTTAAACAGCTTTAGCAGATAGTCTCTGGTTTGCGGTTGTCTTTTAGTGTTATAAACCTGAGGCATCGCCTCTGCTGTTCTGCCCTGGGCAGTGATCCCACTGCATATAACACTTCCTTGTAAATGTTTAGTATTTTAGTACAATAATCATATTTATTTGAAAACAACTACTAGACAGGACTAGAATTTTTGTTCACTTAATACATCAAAATAGCAGTAAATTTGTATAAAAAAACAATTGTGCGTGCAATAATGCATAGCCTATGTAATTTCAACAACGATTTTGTTTATGATTTAAACAAAAGCAATTAGATTATGTAAAGGCCCGGGCTCTGTGCAGGCTAAGTTTCTTTTACACTTAACTTTATACACATTCAGTCATAAAAACCATTGGAACATCCAAATTTATTGATTTGGCAGTGTGACCAAATTTAATTTCATGTACATAGACAAGTCGAAAAAGTGCATTATTTAGGCCCTGTCGAGATGAAGCCAGGTTTAGGTGTATCCATTAAAGGTTCAATCTAAGATATAAATGCTGTTTGTGTAATCTAAATGAAAAAAACTGCAAACCTATTTAAACTTTTGGCTGAGGACATTAAAAATATATTCCCCTGTAATTTGTGTTGTTTATCTAAACCGAAATTGACAGCAGCTGCCTGCAACTCCTGTCCTCAAGTGCCACTGTCCTGCATGAAGGCTGAATTACCCCACCCATACATACTGTACCCCACATTCATGTGCATTTTTCCATAATGCACATGAATGGATGTGTGTGTGTATACCTGTCTAGACACCAGAGTGAGGACAGTTTTTCCAATTTCACCATCACAATGAGGACCAGTTGTTGTAAAGTGAGGTCATTTTTCTGGTCCTCACAAGGTATTTTGTTAATGGTTAGGTTTAGGGCTAAGCTGTCGATTGGGTTAGGGTAAGGGTGAGGTATGCATTGGTTATGTTAGGTTTAGGGTTAGGACATATAAAGGGTTGAAAATGACTTGAAATTGATGGAAGTCAATAAGAGGACATAAAAAATATATTCCCCTGTAATTTGTGTTGTTCATCTAGACCGAAATNATGGAAGTCAATAAGAGGACATAAAAAATATATTCCCCTGTAATTTGTGTTGTTCATCTAGACCGAAATCGACAGCAGTTGCCTGCTACTCTTGTCCTCAAGTGGCACTGTCCTGCATGTCCTCACTACATATAGCTGAACAAACATGTGTGTGTGTAGGTGTTTGCTCTTGTTTTTAAAACATTGTGGATTTTAAGTACGTTATGGGGACAGACTGCTCCTTGTGGGGCCCGATGACTGGACCCCACACGGGATATTGCTGTTTTGGGGTCAGGGGTCACCTTAAGGGTCACGGTTAGGCTGTAGAAATTAATGGACGTCAATGGAAAGGCCCCGCAAAGATAGTGAGACAAGTTTGGGTGTGTATTTGTGTGTCTTTGTGTGTATTTCTCTAA